>NW_028225183.1:54973625-55008846 GCF_052327205.1 Somniosus microcephalus
ACAGTTCAAAACATTCGGTTCATAACAGTCACTCCCAAACACTCCAATCCACTCCAAAACACTTCAAAACACGAAATAACTCAAAAACGCACCAGACACTGCACAACACTCCAAATCAGTCAAAAACACACCAAAACAATCCAAAACAATATAAAACACTTCAAAATACTCCCAAACACTCGATAATTCTCGCTTCTAAACACCCAATCCGAAACACTCCAATACACTACAAAACACTCCAATCCACTTCAAAACACGAAATAACTCAAAAACGCAGCAGAACACTCCACAACACTCCAAATCAGTCCATAACACACCAAAACAATATAAATCACTCCAGAATACTCCCAAACACTCGAAAATTCTCGCTTTTAAACACTCAATCCAAAACACTCCAGTACACAACAAAACCCTTCATAGCAAAAGGGTTAGAATACAGGAACAGGGATACCTTGCTGCAGCTGTACAGGGCACTGGTGAGACCACACCTCGAGTACTGTGTACAGTTTTGTTCGCCTCATCTGAGGAAGGATGTTCTTGCCATGGAGGGGGTGCAGCGGCGATTCACCAGGCTGATACCAGGAATGGCGGGAATGACCTATGAGGAGAGACTATGTAGTTTAGGGATGTACACACTGGAGTTTAGAAGATTGAGAGGGGACCTCATAGAAGTGTATAAAATTCTGACAGCTCTAGACAGACTGGATGCAGAAGGAATGTTTCCCTTGGCGGGTGAGAACAGAACTAGAGGACATAATTTAAGGATAAGGGCTAAACCATTTAGGACAGAGATGAGGGGGAATTTCTTCACTCAGAGAGTGGTGAACCTGTGGAACTCATTGCCACAGAGGGCAGTGTACGCCAGCTCATTAAATATATTTAAGAGGGAATTAGATATATTTCTACGGGCAAAAGGGGTTAAGGGTTACGGAGAGAAGGCGGGGACGGGATACTGAATTAAAGGATCAGCCATGATCTCATCGAATGGCGGAGCAGGCACGAAGGGCCGAATGGCCTACTCCTGCTACTATCTTCTATATATCTAAAACACTCCAAAACACTCGGTTCAAAACAGTCACTCCCAAACACTCCAATCCACTTCAAAACACGAAATAACTCAAAAACACATCAGAACAATCCACTCCAAAACACTTCAAAGCACGACATAACTCAGAAACGCACCAGAAAACTCCACAACACTCCAAATCAGTCCAAAACACACCAAAACACTCCAAAACAATATAAAACACTTCAAAATACTCCCAAACACTCGAAAATTCTCGCTTCTAAACACTCAATCCAAAACACTCCACTACACTACAAAACACTCCAATCCACTCCAATCCACTTCAAAACACGAAATAACTCAAAAACGCAGCAGAACACTCCACAACACTCCAAATCAGTCCAAAACACACCAAAACAATATAACACACTCCAAAATAATCCCAAACACTCGAAAATTCTCGCATCTAAACTTTCAATCCAAAACACTCCAATACACTACAAAACACTCCAAAACACTCGGTTCAAAACAGTCACTCCCAAAATCTCCAAACCACTCCAATCCACTTCAAAACACGAAATAACTCAAAAAACACACCAGAGCACTACAAAACACTCCAAAAACACTCGGTTCAAAACAGTCACTCCCAAACACACCAATCCACTCCAACACAACACAAAACACTCCCAAATTCTCGCTTCAAAACAGTCACTCCCAAACACTCCGATCCACTTCAAAACACGACATAACTCAAAAACACACCAGAACACTCCACAACACTCCAAAACAGTCCAAAACACACCAAAACACCACAACACAATATAAAACACTCCAAAACACTCCGAAACAATCGAAAATTCTCAATTCTAAACATTCAATCCAAAACACTTCAATACACTACAAACCACTGCACAACACCCCAACACACTTCCAAGCTCTCCAAAAGAGTCTCATACACTACGAAACACTTCAAAACACTTCACAACACTCCAAAACAGTCCAAAACACTCGGTTCAAAACAGTCACTCCCAAACACTCCACTCCACTCCAAAACACTTCAAAGCACGACATAACTCAGAAACGCACCAGAAAACTCCACAACACTCCAAATCAGTCCAAAACACACCAAAACACTCCAAAACAATATAAAACACTTCAAAATACTCCCAAACACTCGAAAATTCTCGCTTCTAAACACTCAATCCAAAACACTCCAATACACTACAAAGCACTGCACGACACTCCAATACACTTCCAAACTCTCCAAAAGAGTCTCATACACTGCGAAACACTTCAAAACACTTCACAACACTCCAAAACAGTCCAAAACACTCGGTTCAAAACAGTCACTCCCAAACACTCCGATCCACTTCAAAACACGACATAACTCAAAAACACACCAGAACACTCCACAACACTCCAAAACAGTCCAAAACACTCCGAAACAATCGAAAATTCTCACTTCTAAACACTCAATCCAAAACACTCCAATACACTACAAAGCACTGCACGACACTCCAATACACTTCCAAACTCTCCAAAAGAGTCTCATACACTGCGAAACACTTCAAAACACTTCACAACACTCCAAAACAGTCCAAAACACTCGGTTCAAAACAGTCACTCCCAAACACTCCAAAACACTTCAAAACACGACTTAACTCAAAAACGCACCAGAACACTCCAAATCAGTCCAAAACACACCAAAACACTCGGTTCAAAACACTCACTTTCAAAGACGCCAATCCAGTCCAATCCACTTCAAAACACGACATAACTCAATAAAACACCAGAACACTCCTCAACACTCCAAAACAGTCCCATACACTACGAAACACATCAAAACACTTCACAACACTCCAAAACAGTTCAAAACATTCGGTTCATAACAGTCACTCCCAAACACTCCAATCCACTCCAAAACACTTCAAAACACGAAATAACTCAAAAACGCACCAGACACTGCACAACACTCCAAATCAGTCCAAAACACACCAAAACAATATAACACACTCCAAAATAATCCCAAACACACGAAAATTCTCGCTTCTGAACTTTCAATCCAAAACACTCCAATACACTACAAAACACACCAAAACACTCGGTTCAAAACATTCACTCCCAAAATCTCCAATCCTCTCCAATCCACTTCAAAACACGAAATAACTCAAAAACACACCAGAGCACTACAAAACACTCCAAAAACACTCGGTTCAAAACAGTCACTCCCAAACACACCAATCCACTCCAACACAACACAAAACACTCCCAAATTCTCGCTTCAAAACAGTCACTCCCAAACACTCCGACCCACTTCAAAACACGACATAACTGAAAAACACACCAGAACACTCCACAACACTCCAAAACAGTCCAAAACACACCAAAACACCACAACACAATATAAAACACTCCAAAACACTTCCAAACTCTCCAAAAGAGTCTCATACACTACGAAACACTTGAAAACACTTCACAACACTCCAAAACAGTCCAAAACACTCGGTTCAAAACAGTCACTCCCAAACACTCCACTCCATTCCAAAACACTTCAAAGCACGACATAACTCAGAAACGCACCAGAAAACTCCACAACACTCCAAATCAGTCAAAAACACACCAAAACAATCCAAAACAATATAAAACACTTCAAAATACTCCCAAACACTCGATAATTCTCGCTTCTAAACACCCAATCCGAAACACTCCAATACACTACAAAACACTCCAATCCACTCCAATCCACTTCAAAACACGAAATAACTCAAAAACGCAGCAGAACACTCCACAACACTCCAAATCAGTCCATAACACACCAAAACAATATAAATCACTCCAGAATACTCCCCAAACACTCGAAAATTCTCGCTTTTAAACACTCAATCCAAAACACTCCAACACACAACAAAACACTCCAGAACACTCGGTTCAAAACAGTCACTCCCAAACACTCCAATCCACTCCAATCCACTTCAAAACACGAAATAACTCAAAAACACACCAGAACAATCCACTCCAAAACACTTCAAAGCACGACATAACTCAGAAACGCACCAGAAAACTCCACAACACTCCAAATCAGTCCAAAACACACCAAAACACTCCAAAACAATATAAAACACTTCAAAATACTCCCAAACACTCGAAAATTCTCGCTTCTAAACACTCAATCCAAAACACTCCACTGCACTACAAAACACTCCAATCCACTCCAATCCACTTCAAAACACGAAATAACTCAAAAACGCAGCAGAACACTCCACAACACTCCAAATCAGTCCAAAACACACCAAAACAATATAACACACTCCAAAATAATCCCAAACACTCGAAAATTCTCGCTTCTAAACTTTCAATCCAAAACACTCCAATACACTACAAAACTCTCCAAAACACTCGGTTCAAAACAGTCACTCCCAAACACAGCAATCCACTCCAACACAACACAAAACACTCCCAAATTCTCGCTTCAAAGCAGTGACTCCCAAAAACTCCGATCCACTTCAAAACACGACATAACTCAAAAACACACCAGAACACTCCACAACAATCCAAAACAGTCCAAAACACAGCAAAACACCACAACACAATAGACAAACACTCCAAAACACTCCGAAACAATCGAAAATTCTCACTTCTAAACACTCAATCCAAAACACTCCAATACACTACAAAGCACTGCACAACACTCCAACACACTTCCAAACTCTCCAAAAGAGTCTCATACACTACGAAACACTTCAAAACACTTCACAACACTCCAAAACAGTCCAAAACACTCGGTTCAAAACAGTCACTCCCAAACACTCCAATCCATTCCAAAACACTTCAAAACACGACTTAACTCAAACACGCACCAGAACACTCCACAACACTCCAAATCAGTCCAAAACACACCAAAACACTCGGTTCAAAACACTCACTTCCAAAGACGCCAATCCACTCCAATCCACTTCAAAACACGACATAACTCAACAACACACCAGAACACTCCTCCACACTCCAAAACAGTCCCATACACTACGAAACACTTCAAAGCACTTCACAACACTCCAAAACAGTCCAAAACACTAGGTTCAAAACAGTCACTCCCAAACACTCCAATCCGCTCCAAAACACTTCAAAACACGAAGTAACTCAAAAACGCACCAGAACACTCCACAACACTCCAAATCAGTCCAAAACACACCAAAACAATATAACACACTCCAAAATAATCCCAAACACTCGAAAATTCTCGCTTTTAAACACTCAATCCAAAACACTCCAGTACACAACAAAACACTCCAAAACACTCGGTTCAAAACAGTCACTCCCAAACACTCCAATCCACTCCAATCCACTTCAGAACACGAAACAACTCAAAAACACACCAGAACACTCCACAACACTCCAAAACAGTCCCATATACTACGAACCACTTCAAAACACTTCACAACACTCCAAAACAGTCCAAAACACTCGGTTCAAAACAGTCACTCCCAAACACTCCAACCCACTCCAAAACACTTCAAAACACGACTTAACTCAAAAACGCACCAGAACACTTCACAACACTCCAAACCAGTCCAAAACACACCAAAACACTCGGTTCAAAACACTCACTTCCAAAGACGCCAATCCACTCCAATCCACTTCAAAACACGACATAACTCAATAACACACCAGAACACTCCTCAACACTCCAAAACAGTCCCATACACTACGAAACACTTCAAAGCACTTCACAACACTCCAAAACAGTCCAAAACACTCGGTTCAAAACAGTCACTCACAAACACTCCAATCCACTCCAAAACACTTCAAAACACGAAATAACTCAAAAACGCACCAGAACACTCCACAACACTCCAAATCAGTCCAAAACACACCAAAACAATATAACACACTCCAAAATAATCCCAAACACTCGAAAATTCTCGCATCTAAACTTTCAATCCAAAACACTCCAATACACTGCAAAACACTCCAAAACACTCGGTTCAAAACAGTCACTCCCAAAATCTCCAATCCACTCCAATCCACTTCAAAACACGAAATAACTCAAAAACACACCAGAGCACTACAAAACACTCCAAAAACACTCGGTTCAAAACAGTCACTCCCAAACACACCAATCCACTCCAACACAACACAAAAAACTCCCAAATTCTCGCTTCAAAACAGTCACTCCCAAACACTCCGATCCACTTCAAAACACGACATAACTCAAAAACACACCAGAACACTCCACAACACTCCAAAACAGTCCAAAACACACCAAAACACCACAACACAATATAAAACACTCCAAAACACTCCGAAACAATCGAAAATTCTCACTTCTAAACACTCAATCCAAAGCACACCAATACACTACAAATCACTGCACGACACTCCAATACACTTCCAAACTCTCCAAAAGAGTCTCATACACTACGAAACACTTCAAAACACTTCACAACACTCCAAAACAGTCCAAAACACTCGGTTCAAAACAGTCACTCCCAAACACTCCAAAACACTCCAAAACACTTCAAAACACGACTTAACTCAAAAACGCACCAGAACACTCCAAATCAGTCCAAAACACACCAAAACACTCGGCTCAAAACACTCACTTTCAAAGACGCCAATCCACTCCAATCCACTTCAAAACACGACATAACTCAATAAAACACCAGAACACTCCTCAACACTCCAAAACAGTCCCATACACTACGAAACACATCAAAGCACTTCACAACACTCCAAAACAGTTCAAAACATTCGGTTCATAACAGTCACTCCCAAACACTCCAATCCACTCCAAAACACTTCAAAACACGAAATAACTCAAAAACGCACCAGACACTGCACAACACTCCAAATCAGTCCAAAACACACCAAAACAATATAACACACTCCAAAATAATCCCAAACACACGAAAATTCTCGCTTCTGAACTTTCAATCCAAAACACTCCAATACACTACAAAACACTCCAAAACACTCGGTTCAAAACATTCACTCCCAAAATCTCCAATCCTCTCCAATCCACTTCAAAACACGAAATAACTCAAAAACACACCAGAGCACTACAAAACACTCCAAAAACACTCGGTTCAAAACAGTCACTCCCAAACACACCAATCCACTCCAACACAACACAAAACACTCCCAAATTCTCGCTTCAAAACAGTCACTCCCAAACACTCCGACCCACTTCAAAACACGACATAACTGAAAAACACACCAGAACACTCCACAACACTCCAAAACAGTCCAAAACACACCAAAACACCACAACACAATATAAAACACTCCAAAACACTCCGAAACAATCGAAAATTCTCACTTCTAAACACTCAATCCAAAACACTCCAATACACTACAAAGCACTGCACAACACTCCAACACACTTCCAAACTCTCCAAAAGAGTCTCATACACTACGAAACACTTGAAAACACTACACAACACTCCAAAACAGTCCAAAACACTCGGTTCAAAACAGTCACTCCCAAACACTCCACTCCACTCCAAAACACTTCAAAGCACGACATAACTCAGAAACGCACCAGAAAACTCCACAACACTCCAAATCAGTCAAAAACACACCAAAACAATCCAAAACAATATAAAACACTTCAAAATACTCCCAAACACTCGATAATTCTCGCTTCTAAACACCCAATCCGAAACACTCCAATACACTACAAAACACTCCAATCCACTCCAATCCACTTCAAAACACGAAATAACTCAAAAACGCAGCAGAACACTCCACAACACTCCAAATCAGTCCATAACACACCAAAACAATATAAATCACTCCAGAATACTCCCAAACACTCGAAAATTCTCGCTTTTAAACACTCAATCCAAAACACTCCAGTACACAACAAAACACTCCAAAACACTCGGTTCAAAAAAGTCACTCCCAAACACTCCAATCCACTCCAATCCACTTCAAAACACGAAATAACTCAAAAACACACCAGAACAATCCACTCCAAAACACTTCAAAGCACGACATAACTCAGAAACGCACCAGAAAACACCACAACACTCCAAATCAGTCCAAAACACACCAAAACACTCCAAAACAATATAAAACACTTCAAAATACTCCCAAACACTCGCAAATTCTCGCTTCTAAACACTCAATCCAAAACACTCCACTACACTACAAAACACTCCAATCCACTCCAATCCACTTCAAAACACGAAATAACTCAAAAACGCAGCAGAACACTCCACAACACTCCAAATCAGTCCAAAACACACCAAAACAATATAACACACTCCAAAATAATCCCAAACACTCGAAAATTCTCGCTTCTAAACTTTCAATCCAAAACACTCCAATACACTACAAAACACTCCAAAACACTCGGTTCAAAACAGTCACTCCCAAACACACCAATCCACTCCAACACAACACAAAACACTCCCAAATTCTCGCTTCAAAGCAGTCACTCCCAAAAACTCCGATCCACTTCAAAACACGACATAACTCAAAAACACACCAGAACACTCCACAACAATCCAAAACAGTCCAAAACACAGCAAAACACCACAACACAATAGACAAACACTCCAAAACACTCCGAAACAATCGAAAATTCTCACTTCTAAACACTCAATCCAAAACACTCCAATACACTACAAAGCACTGCACAACACTCCAACACACTTCCAAACTCTCCAAAAGAGTCTCATACACTACGAAACACTTCAAAACACTTCACAACACTCCAAAACAGTCCAAAACACTCGGTTCAAAACAGTCACTCCCAAACACTCCAATCCATTCCAAAACATTTCAAAACACGACTTAACTCAAACACGCACCAGAACACTCCACAACACTCCAAATCAGTCCAAAAACACACCAAAACACTCGGTTCAAAACACTCACTTCCAAAGACGCCAATCCACTCCAATCCACTTCAAAACACGACATAACTCAATAACACACCAGAACACTCCTCCACACTCCAAAACAGTCCCATACACTACGAAACACTTCAAAGCACTTCACAACACTCCAAAACAGTCCAAAACACTAGGTTCAAAACAGTCACTCACAAACACTCCAATCCACTCCAAAACACTTCAAAACACGAAGTAACTCAAAAACGCACCAGAACACTCCACAACACTCCAAATCAGTCCAAAACACACCAAAACAATATAACACACTCCAAAATAATCCCAAACACTCGAAAATTCTCGCTTTTAAACACTCAATCCAAAACACTCCAGTACACAACAAAACACTCCAAAACACTCGGTTCAAAACAGTCACTCCCAAACACTCCAATCCACTCCAATCCACTTCAGAACACGAAACAACTCAAAAACACACCAGAACACTCCACAACACTCCAAAACAGTCCAAAACACACCAAAACACCACAACACAATATAAAACACTCCAAAACACTCCGAAACAATCGAAAATTCTCAATTCTAAACATTCAATCCAAAACACTTCAATACACTACAAACCACTGCACAACACCCCAACACACTTCCAAGCTCTCCAAAAGAGTCTCATACACTACGAAACACTTCAAAACACTTCACAACACTCCAAAACAGTCCAAAACACTCGGTTCAAAACAGTCACTCCCAAACACTCCACTCCACTCCAAAACACTTCAAAGCACGACATAACTCAGAAACGCACCAGAAAACTCCACAACACTCCAAATCAGTCCAAAACACACCAAAACACTCCAAAACAATATAAAACACTTCAAAATACTCCCAAACACTCGAAAATTCTCGCTTCTAAACACTCAATCCAAAACACTCCAATACACTACAAAGCACTGCACGACACTCCAATACACTTCCAAACTCTCCAAAAGAGTCTCATACACTGCGAAACACTTCAAAACACTTCACAACACTCCAAAACAGTCCAAAACACTCGGTTCAAAACAGTCACTCCCAAACACTCCGATCCACTTCAAAACACGACATAACTCAAAAACACACCAGAACACTCCACAACACTCCAAAACAGTCCAAAACACACCAAAACACCACAACACAATATAAAACACTCCAAAACACTCCGAAACAATCGAAAATTCTCACTTCTAAACACTCAATCCAAAACACTCCAATACACTACAAAGCACTGCACGACACTCCAATACACTTCCAAACTCTCCAAAAGAGTCTCATACACTGCGAAACACTTCAAAACACTTCACAACACTCCAAAACAGTCCAAAACACTCGGTTCAAAACAGTCACTCCCAAACACTCCAAAACACTTCAAAACACGACTTAACTCAAAAACGCACCAGAACACTCCAAATCAGTCCAAAACACACCAAAACACTCGGTTCAAAACACTCACTTTCAAAGACGCCAATCCAGTCCAATCCACTTCAAAACACGACATAACTCAATAAAACACCAGAACACTCCTCAACACTCCAAAACAGTCCCATACACTACGAAACACATCAAAGCACTTCACAACACTCCAAAACAGTTCAAAACATTCGGTTCATAACAGTCACTCCCAAACACTCCAATCCACTCCAAAACACTTCAAAACACGAAATAACTCAAAAACGCACCAGACACTGCACAACACTCCAAATCAGTCCAAAACACACCAAAACAATATAACACACTCCAAAATAATCCCAAACACACGAAAATTCTCGCTTCTGAACTTTCAATCCAAAACACTCCAATACACTACAAAACACACCAAAACACTCGGTTCAAAACATTCACTCCCAAAATCTCCAATCCTCTCCAATCCACTTCAAAACACGTAATAACTCAAAAACACACCAGAGCACTACAAAACACTCCAAAAACACTCGGTTCAAAACAGTCACTCCCAAACACACCAATCCACTCCAACACAACACAAAACACTCCCAAATTCTCGCTTCAAAACAGTCACTCCCAAACACTCCGACCCACTTCAAAACACGACATAACTGAAAAACACACCAGAACACTCCACAACACTCCAAAACAGTCCAAAACACACCAAAACACCACAACACAATATAAAACACTCCAAAACACTTCCAAACTCTCCAAAAGAGTCTCATACACTACGAAACACTTGAAAACACTTCACAACACTCCAAAACAGTCCAAAACACTCGGTTCAAAACAGTCACTCCCAAACACTCCACTCCATTCCAAAACACTTCAAAGCACGACATAACTCAGAAACGCACCAGAAAACTCCACAACACTCCAAATCAGTCAAAAACACACCAAAACAATCCAAAACAATATAAAACACTTCAAAATACTCCCAAACACTCGATAATTCTCGCTTCTAAACACCCAATCCGAAACACTCCAATACACTACAAAACACTCCAATCCACTCCAATCCACTTCAAAACACGAAATAATTCAAAAACGCAGCAGAACACTCCACAACACTCCAAATCAGTCCATAACACACCAAAACAATATAAATCACTCCAGAATACTCCCAAACACTCGAAAATTCTCGCTTTTAAACACTCAATCCAAAACACTCCAACACACAACAAAACACTCCAGAACACTCGGTTCAAAACAGTCACTCCCAAACACTCCAATCCACTCCAATCCACTTCAAAACACGAAATAACTCAAAAACACACCAGAACAATCCACTCCAAAACACTTCAAAGCACGACATAACTCAGAAACGCACCAGAAAACTCCACAACACTCCAAATCAGTCCAAAACACACCAAAACACTCCAAAACAATATAAAACACTTCAAAATACTCCCAAACACTCGAAAATTCTCGCTTCTAAACACTCAATCCAAAACACTCCACTACACTACAAAACACTCCAATCCACTCCAATCCACTTCAAAACACGAAATAACTCAAAAACGCAGCAGAACACTCCACAACACTCCAAATCAGTCCAAAACACACCAAAACAATATAACACACTCCAAAATAATCCCAAACACTCGAAAATTCTCGCTTCTAAACTTTCAATCCAAAACACTCCAATACACTACAAAACTCTCCAAAACACTCGGTTCAAAACAGTCACTCCCAAACACAGCAATCCACTCCAACACAACACAAAACACTCCCAAATTCTCGCTTCAAAGCAGTGACTCCCAAAAACTCCGATCCACTTCAAAACACGACATAACTCAAAAACACACCAGAACACTCCACAACAATCCAAAACAGTCCAAAACACAGCAAAACACCACAACACAATAGACAAACACTCCAAAACACTCCGAAACAATCGAAAATTCTCACTTCTAAACACTCAATCCAAAACACTCCAATACACTACAAAGCACTGCACAACACTCCAACACACTTCCAAACTCTCCAAAAGAGTCTCATACACTACGAAACACTTCAAAACACTTCACAACACTCCAAAACAGTCCAAAACACTCGGTTCAAAACAGTCACTCCCAAACACTCCAATCCATTCCAAAACACTTCAAAACACGACTTAACTCAAACACGCACCAGAACACTCCACAACACTCCAAATCAGTCCAAAACACACCAAAACACTCGGTTCAAAACACTCACTTCCAAAGACGCCAATCCACTCCAATCCACTTCAAAACACGACATAACTCAATAACACACCAGAACACTCCTCCACACTCCAAAACAGTCCCATACACTACGAAACACTTCAAAGCACTTCACAACACTCCAAAACAGTCCAAAACACTAGGTTCAAAACAGTCACTCCCAAACACTCCAATCCGCTCCAAAACACTTCAAAACACGAAGTAACTCAAAAACGCACCAGAACACTCCACAACACTCCAAATCAGTCCAAAACACACCAAAACAATATAACACACTCCAAAATAATCCCAAACACTCGAAAATTCTCGCTTTTAAACACTCAATCCAAAACACTCCAGTACACAACAAAACACTCCAAAACACTCGGTTCAAAACAGTCACTCCCAAACACTCCAATCCACTCCAATCCACTTCAGAACACGAAACAACTCAAAAACACACCAGAACACTCCACAACACTCCAAAACAGTCCCATATACTACGAACCACTTCAAAACACTTCACAACACTCCAAAACAGTCCAAAACACTCGGTTCAAAACAGTCACTCCCAAACACTCCAACCCACTCCAAAACACTTCAAAACACGACTTAACTCAAAAACGCACCAGAACACTTCACAACACTCCAAACCAGTCCAAAACACACCAAAACACTCGGTTCAAAACACTCACTTCCAAAGACGCCAATCCACTCCAATCCACTTCAAAACACGACATAACTCAATAACACACCAGAACACTCCTCAACACTCCAAAACAGTCCCATACACTACGAAACACTTCAAAGCACTTCACAACACTCCAAAACAGTCCAAAACACTCGGTTCAAAACAGTCACTCACAAACACTCCAATCCACTCCAAAACACTTCAAAACACGAAATAACTCAAAAACGCACCAGAACACTCCACAACACTCCAAATCAGTCCAAAACACACCAAAACAATATAACACACTCCAAAATAATCCCAAACACTCGAAAATTCTCGCATCTAAACTTTCAATCCAAAACACTCCAATACACTGCAAAACACTCCAAAACACTCGGTTCAAAACAGTCACTCCCAAAATCTCCAATCCACTCCAATCCACTTCAAAACACGAAATAACTCAAAAACACACCAGAGCACTACAAAACACTCCAAAAACACTCGGTTCAAAACAGTCACTCCCAAACACACCAATCCACTCCAACACAACACAAAACACTCCCAAATTCTCGCTTCAAAACAGTCACTCCCAAACACTCCGATCCACTTCAAAACACGACATAACTCAAAAACACACCAGAACACTCCACAACACTCCAAAACAGTCCAAAACACACCAAAACACCACAACACAATATAAAACACTCCAAAACACTCCGAAACAATCGAAAATTCTCACTTCTAAACACTCAATCCAAAGCACACCAATACACTACAAATCACTGCACGACACTCCAATACACTTCCAAACTCTCCAAAAGAGTCTCATACACTGCGAAACACTTCAAAACACTTCACAACACTCCAAAACAGTCCAAAACACTCGGTTCAAAACAGTCACTCCCAAACACTCCAAAACACTCCAAAACACTTCAAAACACGACTTAACTCAAAAACGCACCAGAACACTCCAAATCAGTCCAAAACACACCAAAACACTCGGCTCAAAACACTCACTTTCAAAGACGCCAATCCACTCCAATCCACTTCAAAACACGACATAACTCAATAAAACACCAGAACACTCCTCAACACTCCAAAACAGTCCCATACACTACGAAACACATCAAAGCACTTCACAACACTCCAAAACAGTTCAAAACATTCGGTTCATAACAGTCACTCCCAAACACTCCAATCCACTCCAAAACACTTCAAAACACGAAATAACTCAAAAACGCACCAGACACTGCACAACACTCCAAATCAGTCCAAAACACACCAAAACAATATAACACACTCCAAAATAATCCCAAACACACGAAAATTCTCGCTTCTGAACTTTCAATCCAAAACACTCCAATACACTACAAAACACTCCAAAACACTCGGTTCAAAACATTCACTCCCAAAATCTCCAATCCTCTCCAATACACTTCAAAGCACGACATAACTCAGAAACGCACCAGAAAACTCCACAACACTCCAAATCAGTCAAAAACACACCAAAACAATCCAAAACAATATAAAACACTTCAAAATACTCCCAAACATTCGATAATTCTCGCTTCTAAACACCCAATCCGAAACACTCCAATACACTACAAAACACTCCAATCCACTCCAATCCACTTCAAAACACGAAATAACTCAAAAACGCAGCAGAACACTCCACAACACTCCAAATCAGTCCATAACACACCAAAACAATATAAATCACTCCAGAATACTCCCAAACACTCGAAAATTCTCGCTTTTAAACACTCAATCCAAAACACTCCAGTACACAACAAAACACTCCAAAACACTCGGTTCAAAAATTCACTCCCAAACACTCCAATCCACTCCAATCCACTTCAAAACACGAAATAACTCAAAAACACACCAGAACAATCCACTCCAAAACACTTCAAAGCACGACATAACTCAGAAACGCACCAGAAAACACCACAACACTCCAAATCAGTCCAAAACACACCAAAACACTCCAAAACAATATAAAACACTTCAAAATACTCCCAAACACTCGCAAATTCTCGCTTCTAAACACTCAATCCAAAACACTCCACTACACTACAAAACACTCCAATCCACTCCAATCCACTTCAAAACACGAAATAACTCAAAAACGCAGCAGAACACTCCACAACACTCCAAATCAGTCCAAAACACACCAAAACAATATAACACACTCCAAAATAATCCCAAACACTCGAAAATTCTCGCTTCTAAACTTTCAATCCAAAACACTCCAATACACTACAAAACACTCCAAAACACTCGGTTCAAAACAGTCACTCCCAAACACACCAATCCACTCCAACACAACACAAAACACTCCCAAATTCTCGCTTCAAAGCAGTCACTCCCAAAAACTCTGATCCACTTCAAAACACGACATAAGTCAAAAACACACCAGAACACTCCACAACAATCCAAAACAGTCCAAAACACAGCAAAACACCACAACACAATAGACAAACACTCCAAAACACTCCGAAACAATCGAAAATTCTCACTTCTAAACACTCAATCCAAAACACTCCAATACACTACAAAGCACTGCACAACACTCCAACACACTTCCAAACTCTCCAAAAGAGTCTCATACACTACGAAACACTTCAAAACACTTCACAACACTCCAAAACAGTCCAAAACACTCGGTTCAAAACAGTCACTCCCAAACACTCCAATCCATTCCAAAACATTTCAAAACACGACTTAACTCAAACACACACCAGAACACTCCACAACACTCCAAATCAGTCCAAAAACACACCAAAACACTCGGTTCAAAACACTCACTTCCAAAGACGCCAATCCACTCCAATCCACTTCAAAACACGACATAACTCAATAACACACCAGAACACTCCTCAACACTCCAAAACAGTCCCATACACTACGAAACACTTCAAAGCACTTCACAACACTCCAAAACAGTCCAAAACACTCGGTTCAAAACAGTCACTCACAAACACTCCAATCCACTCCAAAACACTTCAAAACACGAAATAACTCAAAAACGCACCAGAACACTCCACAACACTCCAAATCAGTCCAAAACACACCAAAACAATATAACACACTCCAAAATAATCCCAAACACTCGAAAATTCTCGCATCTAAACTTTCAATCCAAAACAATCCAATACACTGCAAAACACTCCAAAACACTCGGTTCAAAACAGTCACTCCCAAAATCTCCAATCCACTCCAATCCACTTCAAAACACGAAATAACTCAAAAACACACCAGAGCACTACAAAACACTCCAAAAACACTCGGTTCAAAACAGTCACTCCCAAACACACCAATCCACTCCAACACAACACAAAACACTCCCAAATTCTCGCTTCAAAACAGTCACTCCCAAACACTCCGATCCACTTCAAAACACGACATAACTCAAAAACACACCAGAACACTCCACAACACTCCAAAACAGTCCAAAACACACCAAAACACCACAACACAATATAAAACACTCCAAAACACTCCGAAACAATCGAAAATTCTCACTTCTAAACACTCAATCCAAAGCACACCAATACACTACAAATCACTGCACGACACTCCAATACACTTCCAAACTCTCCAAAAGAGTCTCATACACTGCGAAACACTTCAAAACACTTCACAACACTCCAAAACAGTCCAAAACACTCGGTTCAAAACAGTCACTCCCAAACACTCCAAAACACTCCAAAACACTTCAAAACACGACTTAACTCAAAAACGCACCAGAACACTCCAAATCAGTCCAAAACACACCAAAACACTCGGTTCAAAACACTCACTTTCAAAGACGCCAATCCACTCCAATCCACTTCAAAACACGACATAACTCAATAAAACACCAGAACACTCCTCAACACTCCAAAACAGTCCCATACACTACGAAACACATCAAAGCACTTCACAACACTCCAAAACAGTTCAAAACATTCGGTTCATAACAGTCACTCCCAAACACTCCAATCCACTCCAAAACACTTCAAAACACGAAATAACTCAAAAACGCACCAGACACTGCACAACACTCCAAATCAGTCCAAAACACACCAAAACAATATAACACACTCCAAAATAATCCCAAACACACGAAAATTCTCGCTTCTGAACTTTCAATCCAAAACACTCCAATACACTACAAAACACTCCAAAACACTCGGTTCAAAACATTCACTCCCAAAATCTCCAATCCTCTCCAATCCACTTCAAAACACGAAATAACTCAAAAACACACCAGAGCACTACAAAACACTCCAAAAACACTCGGTTCAAAACAGTCACTCCCAAACACATCAATCCACTCCAACACAACACAAAACACTCCCAAATTCTCGCTTCAAAACAGTCACTCCCAAACACTCCGACCCACTTCAAAACACGACATAACTGAAAAACACACCAGAACACTCCACAACACTCCAAAACAGTCCAAAACACACCAAAACACCACAACACAATATAAAACACTCCAAAACACTCCGAAACAATCGAAAATTCTCACTTCTAAACACTCAATCCAAAACACTCCAATACACTACAAAGCACTGCACAACACTCCAACACACTTCCAAACTCTCCAAAAGAGTCTCATACACTACGAAACACTTGAAAACACTACACAACACTCCAAAACAGTCCAAAACACTCGGTTCAAAACAGTCACTCCCAAACACTCCACTCCACTCCAAAACACTTCAAAGCACGACATAACTCAGAAACGCACCAGAAAACTCCACAACACTCCAAATCAGTCAAAAACACACCAAAACAATCCAAAACAATATAAAACACTTCAAAATACTCCCAAACACTCGATAATTCTCGCTTCTAAACACCCAATCCGAAACACTCCAATACACTACAAAACACTCCAATCCACTCCAATCCACTTCAAAACACGAAATAACTCAAAAACGCAGCAGAACACTCCACAACACTCCAAATCAGTCCATAACACACCAAAACAATATAAATCACTCCAGAATACTCCCAAACACTCGAAAATTCTCGCTTTTAAACACTCAATCCAAAACACTCCAGTACACAACAAAACACTCCAAAACACTCGGTTCAAAAATTCACTCCCAAACACTCCAATCCACTCCAATCCACTTCAAAACACGAAATAACTCAAAAACACACCAGAACAATCCACTCCAAAACACTTCAAAGCACGACATAACTCAGAAACGCACCAGAAAACACCACAACACTCCAAATCAGTCCAAAACACACCAAAACACTCCAAAACAATATAAAACACTTCAAAATACTCCCAAACACTCGCAAATTCTCGCTTCTAAACACTCAATCCAAAACACTCCACTACACTACAAAACACTCCAATCCACTCCAATCCACTTCAAAACACGAAATAACTCAAAAACGCAGCAGAACACTCCACAACACTCCAAATCAGTCCAAAACACACCAAAACAATATAACACACTCCAAAATAATCCCAAACACTCGAAAATTCTCGCTTCTAAACTTTCAATCCAAAACACTCCAATACACTACAAAACACTCCAAAACACTCGGTTCAAAACAGTCACTCCCAAACACACCAATCCACTCCAACACAACACAAAACACTCCCAAATTCTCGCTTCAAAGCAGTCACTCCCAAAAACTCTGATCCACTTCAAAACACGACATAAGTCAAAAACACACCAGAACACTCCACAACAATCCAAAACAGTCCAAAACACAGCAAAACACCACAACACAATAGACAAACACTCCAAAACACTCCGAAACAATCGAAAATTCTCACTTCTAAACACTCAATCCAAAACACTCCAATACACTACAAAGCACTGCACAACACTCCAACACACTTCCAAACTCTCCAAAAGAGTCTCATACACTACGAAACACTTCAAAACACTTCACAACACTCCAAAACAGTCCAAAACACTCGGTTCAAAACAGTCACTCCCAAACACTCCAATCCATTCCAAAACATTTCAAAACACGACTTAACTCAAACACGCACCAGAACACTCCACAACACTCCAAATCAGTCCAAAAACACACCAAAACACTCGGTTCAAAACACTCACTTCCAAAGACGCCAATCCACTCCAATCCACTTCAAAACACGACATAACTCAATAACACACCAGAACACTCCTCAACACTCCAAAACAGTCCCATACACTACGAAACACTTCAAAGCACTTCACAACACTCCAAAACAGTCCAAAACACTCGGTTCAAAACAGTCACTCACAAACACTCCAATCCACTCCAAAACACTTCAAAACACGAAATAACTCAAAAACGCACCAGAACACTCCACAACACTCCAAATCAGTCCAAAACACACCAAAACAATATAACACACTCCAAAATAATCCCAAACACTCGAAAATTCTCGCATCTAAACTTTCAATCCAAAACAATCCAATACACTGCAAAACACTCCAAAACACTCGGTTCAAAACAGTCACTCCCAAAATCTCCAATCCACTCCAATCCACTTCAAAACACGAAATAACTCAAAAACACACCAGAGCACTACAAAACACTCCAAAAACACTCGGTTCAAAACAGTCACTCCCAAACACACCAATCCACTCCAACACAACACAAAACACTCCCAAATTCTCGCTTCAAAACAGTCACTCCCAAACACTCCGATCCACTTCAAAACACGACATAACTCAAAAACACACCAGAACACTCCACAACACTCCAAAACAGTCCAAAACACACCAAAACACCACAACACAATATAAAACACTCCAAAACACTCCGAAACAATCGAAAATTCTCACTTCTAAACACTCAATCCAAAGCACACCAATACACTACAAATCACTGCACGACACTCCAATACACTTCCAAACTCTCCAAAAGAGTCTCATACACTGCGAAACACTTCAAAACACTTCACAACACTCCAAAACAGTCCAAAACACTCGGTTCAAAACAGTCCTCCAAAACACTCCAAAACACTTCAAAACACGACTTAACTCAAAAACGCACCAGAACACTCCAAATCAGTCCAAAACACACCAAAAACACTCGGTTCAAAACACTCACTTTCAAAGACGCCAATCCACTCCAATCCACTTCAAAACACGACATAACTCAATAAAACACCAGAACACTCCTCAACACTCTCCAAAACAGTCCCATACACTACGAAACACATCAAAGCACTTCACAACACTCCAAAACAGTTCAAAACATTCGGTTCATAACAGTCACTCCCAAACACTCCAATCCACTCCAAAACACTTCAAAACACGAAATAACTCAAAAAACGCACCAGACACTGCACAACACTCCCAAATCAGTCCAAAACACACCAAAAACAATATAACACACTCCAAAATAATCCCAAACACACGAAAATTCTCGCTTCTGAACTTTCAATCCAAAACACTCCAATACACTACAAAAACACTCCAAAACACTCGGTTCAAAACATTCACTCCCAAAATCTCCAATCCTCTCCAATCCACTTCAAAACACGAAATAACTCAAAAACACACCAGAGCACTACAAAACACTCCAAAAACACTCGGTTCAAAAACAGTCACTCCCAAACACATCAATCCACTCTCCAACACAACACAAAACACTCCCAAATTCTCGCTTCAAAACAGTCACTCCCAAACACTCCGACCGCACTTCAAAACACGACATAACTGAAAAACACACCAGAACACTCCACAACACTCCAAAACAGTCCAAAAACACACCAAAACACCACAACACAATATAAAAACACTCCAAAACACTCCGAAACAATCGAAAATTCTCACTTCTAAACACTCAATCCAAAACACTCCAATACACTACAAAGCACTGCACAACACTCCAACACACTTCCAAACTCTCCAAAAGAGTCTCATACACTACGAAACACTTGAAAACACTACACAACACTCCAAAACAGTCCAAAACACTCGGTTCAAAACAGTCACTCCCAAACACTCCACTCCACTCCAAAACACTTCAAAGCACGACATAACTCAGAAACGCACCAGAAAACTCCACAACACTCCAAATCAGTCAAAAACACACCAAAACAATCCAAAACAATATAAAACACTTCAAAATACTCCCAAACACTCGATAATTCTCGCTTCTAAACACCCAATCCGAAACACTCCAATACACTACAAAACACTCCAATCCACTCCAATCCACTTCAAAACACGAAATAACTCAAAAACGCAGCAGAACACTCCACAACACTCCAAATCAGTCCATAACACACCAAAACAATATAAATCACTCCAGAATACTCCCAAACACTCGAAAATTCTCGCTTTTAAACACTCAATCCAAAACACTCCAGTACACAACAAAACACTCCAAAACACTCGGTTCAAAACAGTCACTCCCAAACACTCCAATCCACTCCAATCCACTTCAAAACACGAAATAACTCAAAAACACACCAGAACAATCCACTCCAAAACACTTCAAAGCACGACATAACTCAGAAACGCACCAGAAAACTCCACAACACTCCAAATCAGTCCAAAACACACCAAAACACTCCAAAACAATATAAAACACTTCAAAATACTCCCAAACACTCGCAAATTCTCGCTTCTAAACACTCAATCCAAAACACTCCACTACACTACAAAACACTCCAATCCACTCCAATCCACTTCAAAACACGAAATAACTCAAAAACGCAGCAGAACACTCCACAACACTCCAAATCAGTCCAAAACACACCAAAACAATATAACACACTCCAAAATAATCCCAAACACTCGAAAATTCTCGCTTCTAAACTTTCAATCCAAAACACTCCAATACACTACAAAACACTCCAAAACACTCGGTTCAAAACAGTCACTCCCAAACACACCAATCCACTCCAACACAACACAAAACACTCCCAAATTCTCGCTTCAAAGCACTCACTCCCAAAAACTCCGATCCACTTCAAAACACGACATAACTCAAAAACACACCAGAACACTCCACAACAATCCAAAACAGTCCAAAACACAGCAAAACACCACAACACAATAGACAAACACTCCAAAACACTCCGAAACAATCGAAAATTCTCACTTCTAAACACTCAATCCAAAACACTCCAATACACTACAAAGCACTGCACAACACTCCAACACACTTCCAAACTCTCCAAAAGAGTCTCATACACTACGAAACACTTCAAAACACTTCACAACACTCCAAAACAGTCCAAAACACTCGGTTCAAAACAGTCACTCCCAAACACTCCAATCCATTCCAAAACATTTCAAAACACGACTTAACTCAAACACGCACCAGAACACTCCACAACACTCCAAATCAGTCCAAAAACACACCAAAACACTCGGTTCAAAACACTCACTTCCAAAGACGCCAATCCACTCCAATCCACTTCAAAACACGACATAACTCAATAACACACCAGAACACTCCTCCACACTCCAAAACAGTCCCATACACTACGAAACACTTCAAAGCACTTCACAACACTCCAAAACAGTCCAAAACACTAGGTTCAAAACAGTCACTCCCAAACACTCCAATCCACTCCAAAACACTTCAAAACACGAAGTAACTCAAAAACGCACCAGAACACTCCACAACACTCCAAATCAGTCCAAAACACACCAAAACAATATAACACACTCCAAAATAATCCCAAACACTCGAAAATTCTCGCTTTTAAACACTCAATCCAAAACACTCCAGTACACAACAAAACACTCCAAAACACTCGGTTCAAAACAGTCACTCCCAAACACTCCAATCCACTCCAATCCACTTCAGAACACGAAACAACTCAAAAACACACCAGAACACTCCACAACACTCCAAAACAGTCCCATATACTACGAACCACTTCAAAACACTTCACAACACTCCAAAACAGTCCAAAACACTCGGTTCAAAACAGTCACTCCCAAACACTCCAACCCACTCCAAAACACTTCAAAACACGAATTAACTCAAAAACGCACCAGAACACTTCACAACACTCCAAACCAGTCCAAAACACACCAAAACACTCGGGTCAAAACACTCACTTCCAAAGACGCCAATCCACTCCAATCCACTTCAAAACACGACATAACTCAATAACACACCAGAACACTCCTCAACACTCCAAAACAGTCCCATACACTACGAAACACTTCAAAGCACTTCACAACACTCCAAAACAGTCCAAAACACTCGGTTCAAAACAGTCACTCACAAACACTCCAATCCACTCCAAAACACTTCAAAACACGAAATAACTCAAAAACGCACCAGAACACTCCACAACACTCCAAATCAGTCCAAAACACACCAAAACAATATAACACACTCCAAAATAATCCCAAACACTCGAAAATTCTCGCATCTAAACTTTCAATCCAAAACACTCCAATACACTGCAAAACACTCCAAAACACTCGGTTCAAAACAGTCACTCCCAAACACTCCAATCCACTCCAATCCACTTCAAAACACGAAATAACTCAAAAACACACCAGAACAATCCACTCCAAAACACTTCAAAGCACGACATAACTCAGAAACGAACCAGAAAACTCCACAACACTCCAAATCAGTCCAAAACACACCAAAACACTCCAAAACAATATAAAACACTTCAAAATACTCCCAAACACTCGAAAATTCTCGCTTCTAAACACTCAATCCAAAACACTCCACTACACTACAAAACACTACAATCCACTCCAATCCACTTCAAAACACGAAATAACTCAAAAACGCAGCAGAACACTCCACAACACTCCAAATCAGTCCAAAACACACCAAAACAATATAACACACTCCAAAATAATCCCAAACACTCCGAAAAATTCTCGCTTCTAAACTTTCAATCCAAAACACTCCAATACACTACAAAACACTCCAAAACACTCGGTTCAAAACAGTCACTCCCAAAATCTCCAAAACCACACCAATCCACTTCAAAACACGAAATAACTCAAAAACACACCAGAGCACTACAAAACACTCCAAAAACACTCGGTTCAAAACAGTCACTCCCAAACACTCCGATCCACTTCAAAACACGACATAACTCAAAAACACACCAGAACACTCCACAACACTCCAAAACAGTCCAAAACACACCAAAACACCACAACACAATATAAAACACTCCAAAACAACTCCGAAACAATCGAAAATTCTCACTTCTAAACACTCAATCCAAAACACTCCAATACACTACAAAGCACTGCACGACACTCCAATACACTTCCAAACTCTCCAAAAGAGTCTCATACACTGCGAAACAATTCAAAACACTTCACAACACTCCAAAACAGTCCAAAACACTCGGTTCAAAACAGTCACTCCCAAACACTCCAAAAACACTCCAAAACACTTCAAAACACGACTTAACTCAAAAACGCACCAGAACACTCCAAATCAGTCCAAAACACACCAAAACACTCGGTTCAAAACACTCACTTTCAAAGACGCCAATCCACTCCAATCCACTTCAAAAACACGACATAACTCAATAAAACACCAGAACACTCCTCAACACTCCAAAACAGTCCCATACACTACGAAACACATCAAAGCACTTCACAACACTCCAAAACAGTTCAAAACATTCGGTTCATAACAGTCACTCCCAAACACTCCAATCCACTCCAAAACACTTCAAAACACGAAATAACTCAAAAACGCACCAGACACTGCACAACACTCCAAAACAGTCCAAAACACTCGGTTCAAAAACAGTCACTCCAAACACTCCACTCCACTCCAAAACACTTCAAAGCACGACATAACTCAGAAACGCACCAGAAAACTCCACAACACTCCAAATCAGTCCAAAACACACCAAAACACTCCAAAACAATATAAAACACTTCAAAATACTCCCAAACACTCGATAATTCTCGCTTCTAAACACCCAATCCGAAACATTCCAATACACTACAAAACACTCCAATCCACTCCAATCCACTTCAAGAACACAAAATAACTCAAAAACGGAGCAGAACACTCCACAACACTCCAAATCAGTCCATAACACACCAAAACAATATAAATCCACTCCAGAATACTCCCAAACACTCGAAAATTCTCGCTTTTAAACACTCAATCCAAAAACACTCCAGTACACAACAAAACACTCCAAAACACTCGGTTCAAAACAGTCACTCCCAAACACTCCAATCCACTCCAATCCACTTCAAAACACGAAATAACTCAAAAACACATCAGAACAATCCACTCCAAAACACTTCAAAGCACGACATAACTCAGAAACGCACCAGAAAACTCCACAACACTCCAAATCAGTCCAAAACACACCAAAACACTCCAAAACAATA
The DNA here is from genome assembly GCF_052327205.1 of Somniosus microcephalus. Taxonomy (NCBI): domain Eukaryota; kingdom Metazoa; phylum Chordata; class Chondrichthyes; order Squaliformes; family Somniosidae; genus Somniosus; species Somniosus microcephalus. The sequence goes on from NW_028225183.1 coordinate 54,999,149, forward strand.
TAAAACACTTCAAAATACTCCCAAACACTCGAAAATTCTCGCTTCTAAACACTCAATCCAAAACACTCCACTACACTACAAAACACTCCAATCCCACTCCAATCCACTTCAAAACACGAAATAACTCAAAAACGCAGCAGAACACTCCACAACACTCCAAATCAGTCCAAAACACACCACAAAACAATATAACACACTCCAAAATATACCCAAACACTCGAAAATTCTCGCATCTAAACTTTTCAATCCAAAACACTCCAATACACTACAAAACACTCCAAAACACTCGTTTCAAAACAGTCACTCCCAAAATCTCCAAACCATTCCAATCCACTTCAAAACACGAAATAACTCAAAAAACACACCAGAGCACTACAAAAGCACTCCAAAAACAGTCGGTTCAAAACAGTCACTCCCAAACACACCAATCCACTCCAACACAACACAAAACACTCCCCAAATTCGCGCTTCAAAACAGTCACTACCCAAACACTCCGATCCACTTCAAAACACGACATAACTCAAAAACACACCAGAACACTCCCACAACACTCCAAAACAGTCACAAAACACACCAAAACATCACAACACAATATAAAACACTCCAAAACACTCCGAAACAATCCGAAAATTCTCACTTCTAAACATTCAATCCAAAACACTTCAATACACTACAAATCACTGCAACAACACCCCAACACACTTCCAAGCTCTCCAAAAGAGTCTCATACACTACGAAACACTTCAAAACACTTCACAACACTCCAAAACAGTCCAAAACACACGGTTCAAAACAGTCACTCCCAAACACTCCACTCCACTCCAAAACACTTCAAAGCACGACATAACTCAGAAACGCACCAGAAAACTCCACAACACTCCAAATCAGTCCAAAAACACACCAAAACACTCCAAAAACAATATAAAACACTTCAAAATACTCCCCAAAACACTCGATAATTCTCGCTTCTAAACACTCAATCCAAAACACTCCACTACACTACAAAACACTCCAATCCACTCCAATCCACTTCAAAACAGGAAATAACTCAAAAACGCAGCAGAACACTCCACAACACTCCAAATCAGTCCATAACACACCAAAAACAATATAAATCACTCCAGAATACTCCCAAACACTCGAAAATTCTCGCTTTTAAACACTCAATCCAAAACACTCCAATACACAACAAAACACTCCAGAACACTCGGTTCAAAACAGTCACTCCCAAACACTCCAATCCACTTCAAAACACGAAATAACTCAAAAACACACCAGAACAATCCACTCCAAAACACTTCAAAGCACGACATAACTCAGAAACGCACCAGAAAACTCCACAACACTCCAAATCAGTCCAAAACACACCAAAACACTCCAAAACAATATAAAACACTTCAAAATACTCCCAAACACTCGAAAATTCTCGCTTCTAAACACTCAATCCAAAACACTCCAATACACTACAAAGCACTGCACGACACTCCAATAACACTCCAAACTCTCCAAAAGAGTCTCATACACTGCGAAACACTTCAAAAACACTTCACAACACTCCAAAACAGTCCAAAAACACTCGGTTCAAAACAGTCACTCCCAAACACTCCAAAACACTCCAAAACACTTCAAAACACGACTTAACTCAAAAACGCCACCAGAACACTCCAAATCAGTCCAAAACACACCGAAAACACTCGGTTCAAAACACTCACTTTCAAAGACGCCAATCCACTCCAATCCACTTCAAAACACGACATAACTCATTAAAGACACCAGAACACTCCTCAACACTCCAAAACAGTCCCATACACTACGAAACACATCAAAAGCACTTCACAACACTCCAAAACAGTTCAAAACATTCGGTTCATAACAGTCACTCCCAAACACTCCAATCCACTCCAAAACAGTTCAAAAACACGAAATAACTCAAAAAACGCACCCAGACACTGCACAACACTCCAAATCAGTCCAAAACACACCAAAACAATATAACACACTCCAAAATAATCCCAAACACTCGAAAATTCTCGCTTCTGAACTTTCAATCCAAAACACTCCAATACACTACAAAACACTCCAAAACACTCGGTTTCAAAACATTCAGCTCCCAAAATCTCCAATCCTCTCCAATCCACTTCAAAACACGAAATAACTCAAAAACACACCAGAGCACTACAAAACACTCCAAAAACACTCGGTTCAAAAACAGTCACTCCCAAACACACCAATCCACTCCAACACAACACAAAACACTCCCAAATTCTCGCTTCAAGAACAGTCACTCCGCAAACACTCCGACCCACTTCAAAACACGACATAACTGAAAAAACACACCAGAACACTCCACAACACTCCAAAACAGTCCAAAACACACCAAACACCACAACACAATATAAAACACTCCAAAACACTCCGAAACAATCGAAAATTCTCACTTCTAAACACTCAATCCAAAACACTCCAATACACTACAAAGCACTGCACAACACTCCAACACACTTCCAAACTCTCCAAAAGAGTCTCATACACTACGAAACACTTGAAAACACTTCACAACACTCCAAAACAGTCCCAAAACACTCGGTTCAAAACAGTCACTCCCAAACACTCCACTCCACTCCAAAACACTTCAAAGCACGACATAACTCAGAAACGCACCAGGAAACTCCACAACACTCCAAATCAGTCAAAAAACACACCAAAACAATCCAAAACAATATAAAACACTTCAAAAATACTCCCAAACACTCGATAATTCTCGCTTCAAAACACCCAATCCGAAACACTCCAATACACTACAAAACACTCCAATCCACTTCAAACAACACGAAATAACTCAAAAACGCAGCAGAGAACACTCCACAACACTCCAAATCAGTCCATAAACACACCAAAACAATATAAATCACTCCAGAATACTCCCAAACACTCGAAAATTCTCGCTTTTAAAACACTCAATCCAAAACACTCCAGTACACAACAAAACCCTCCAAAACACTCGGTTCAAAACAGTCACTCCCAAACACTCCAATCCACTCCAATCCACTTCAAAACACGAAATAACTCAAGAACACACCAGAACAATCCACTCCAAAACACTTCAAAGCACGACATAACTCAGAAACGCACCAGAAAAACTCCACAACACTCCAAATCAGTCCAAAACGCACCAAAACACTCCAAAACAATATAAAACACTTCAAAATACTCCCAAAACACTCGAAAATTCTCGCTTCTAAACACTCAATCCAAAACACTCCACTACACTACAAAACACTCCAAATCCACTCCAATCCACTTCAAAACACGAAATAACTCAAAAACGCAGCAGAAAACTCCACAACACTCCAAATCAGTCCCAAAACACACACCAAAACAATATAACACACGCCAAAATAATCCCAAACACTCGAAAATTCTCGCTTCTAAACTTTCAATCCAAAAACACTCCAATACACTACAAAACACTCCAAAACACTCGGTTCAAAACAGTCACTCCCAAAATCTCCAAACCCACTCCAATCCACTTCAAAACACGAAATAACTCAAAAACCACACCAGAGCACTACAAAACACTCCAAAAACACTCGGTTCAAAACATTCACTCCCAAACACACCAGTCCACTCCAACACAACACAAAACACTCCCAAATTCTCGCTTCAAAACAGTCACTCCCATACACTCCGATCCACTTCAAAACACGACATAACTCAAAAACACACCAGAACACTCTCCACAACACTCCAAAACAGTCCAAAACACACCAAAACACCACAACACAATATAAAACACTCCAAAACACTCCGAAACAATCGAAAATTCTCACTTCTAAACATTTCAATCCAAAGCACACCAATACACTACAAACCACTGCACAACACCCCAACACACTTCCAAGCTCTCCAAAAGAGTCTCATACACTACGAAACACTTCAAAACACTTCACAACACTCCAAAACAGTCCAAAACACTCGGTTCAAAACAGTCACTCCCAAACACTCCACTCCACTCCAAAAACACTTCAAAGCACGACATAAACTCAGAAACGCACCAGAAAACTCCACAACACTCCAAATCAGTCCCAAAACACACCAAAACACTCCAAAACAATATAAAACACTTCAAAATACTCCCAAACACTCGATAATTCTCGCTTCTAAACACTCAATCCCAAAACACTCCACTACACTACAAAACACTCCAATCCACTCCAATCCACTTCAAAATAGGAAATAACTCAAAAACGCAGCAGAACACTCCACAACACTCCAAATCAGTCCATAACACACCAAAACAATATAAATCACTCCAGAATACTCCCAAACACTCGAAAATTCTCGCTTTTAAACACTCAATCCAAAACACTCCAATACACAACAAAACACTCCAGAACAACTCGGTTCAAAACAGCCACTCCAACACTCCAATCCACACTCCAATCCACTCAATCCACTTCAAACGAAATAACTCAAAAAACACACCAGAACAATCCACTCCAAAACACTTCAAGAGCACGACATAACTCAGAAACGCACCAGAAAACTCCACAACACTCCAAATCAGTCCAAAACACACCAAAACACTCCAAAACAAATATAAAACACTTCAAAATACTCCCAAACACTCGAAAATTCTCGCTTCTAAACACTCAATCCAAGAACACTCCAATACACTACAAAGCACTGCACGACACTCCAATACACTTCCAAACTCTCCAAAAGAGTCTCATACACTGCGAAACACTTCAAAACACTTCACAACACTCCAAAACAGTCCAAAACACTCGGTTCAAAACAGTCACTCCCAAACACTCCAAAACACTCCAAAACACTTTCAAAACACGACTTAACTCAAAAACGCACCAGAACACTCCAAATCAGTCCAAAACACACCAAAACACACGGTTCAAAACACTCACTTTCAAAGACGCCAATCCACTCCAATCCACTTCAAAACACGACATAACTCATTAAAACACCAGAACACTCCTCAACACTCCAAAACAGTCCCATACACTACGAAACACATCAAAGCACTTCACAACACTCGCAAAACAGTTCAAAACATTCGGTTCATAACAGTCACTCCCAAACACTCCAATCCACTCCAAAACAGTTCAAAACACGAAATAACTCAAAAACGCACCAGACACTGCACAACACTCCAAATCAGTCCAAAAACACACCAAAACAATATAACACACTCCAAAATAATCCCAAACACTCGAAAATTCTCGCTTCTGAACTTTCAATCCAAAACACTCCAATACACTACAAAAACACTCCAAAACACTCGGTTCAAAACATTCACTCCCAAAATCTCCAATCCTCTCCAATCCACTTCAAAACACGAAATAACTCAAAAACACACCAGAGCACTACAAAACACTCCAAAAACACTCGGTTCAAAACAGTCACTCCCCAAACACACCAATCCACTCCAACACAACACAAAACACTCCCAAATTCTCGCTTCAAAACAGTCACTCCCAAACACTCCGACCCACTTCAAAACACGACATAACTGAAAAACACACCAGAACACTCCACAACACTCCAAAACAGTCCAAAACACACCAAAACACCACAACACAATATAAAACACTCCAAAACACTCCGAAACAATCGAAAATTCTCACTTCTAAACACTCAATCCAAAACACTCCAATACACTACAAAAGCACTGCACAACACTCCAACACACTTCCAAACTCTCCAAAAGAGTCTCATACACTACGAAACACTTGAAAACACTTCACAAACACTCCAAAACAGTCCAAAACACTCGGTTCAAAACAGTCACTCCCAAACACTCCACTCCACTCCAAAACACTTCAAAGCACGACATAACTCAGAAACGCACCAGAAAACTCCACAACACTCCAAATCAGTCAAAAACACACCAAAACAATCCAAAACAATATAAAAACACTTCAAAATACTCCCAAACACTCGATAATTCTCGCTTCAAAAACACCCAATCCGAAACACTCCAATACACTACAAAACACTCCAATCCACTCCAAATCCACTTCAAAACACGAAATAACTCAAAAACGCAGCAGCAACACTCCACAACACTCCAAATCAGTCCATAACACACCAAAACAATATAAATCACTCCAGAATACTCCCAAACACTCGAAAATTCTCGCTTTTAAACAGCTCAATCCAAAACACTCCAGTACACCAACAAAAACCCTCCAAAACACTCGGTTCAAAACAGTCACTCCCAAACACTCCAATCCCACTCCAATCCACTTCAAAACACGAAATAACTCAAAAAACACACCAGAACAATCCACTCCAAAACACTTCAAAGCACGACATAACTCAGAAACGCACCAGAAAAACTCCACAACCACTCCAAATCAGTCCAAAACACACCAAAACACTCCAAAACAATATAAAACACTTCAAAATACTCCCAAACACTCGAAAATTCTCGCTTCTAAACACTCAATCCAAAACACTCCACTACACTACAAAACACTCCAATCCACTCCAATCCACTTCAAAACACGAAAATAACTCAAAAACGCAGCAGAAAACTCCACAACACTCCAAATCAGTCCAAAACACACCAAAACAATATAACACACTCCAAAATAATCCCAACACTCGAAAATTCTCGCTTCTAAACTTTCAATCCAAAGACACTCCAATACACTACAAAACACTCCAAAACACTCGGTTCAAAACAGTCACTCCCAAAATCTCCAAACCACTCCAATCCACTTCAAAACACGAAATAACTCAAAAACACACCAGAGCACTACAAAACACTCCAAAAACACTCGGTTCAAAACAGTCACTCCCAAAACACACCAATCCACTCCAACACAACACAAAACACTCCCAAATTCTCGCTTCAAAACAGTCACTCCCAAAACACTCCGATCCACTTCAAAACACGACATAACTCAAAAACACACCAGAACACTCCTCACAACACTCCAAAACAGTCCAAAACACGACCAAAACACCACAACACAATATAAAACACTCCAAAACACTCCGAAAACAATCGAAAATTCTCACTTCTAAACATTCAATCCAAAGCACACCAATACACTACAAACCACTGCACAACACCCCAACACACTTCCAAGCTCTCCAAAAGAGTCTCATACACTACGAAAACACTTCAAAACACTTCACAACACTCCAAAACAGTCCAAAACACTCGGTTCAAAACAGTCACTCCCAAACACTCCACTCCACTCCAAAACACTTCAAAGCACGACATAACTCAGAAACGCACCAGAAAACTCCACAACACTCCCAAATCAGTCGCAAAACACACCAAAACACTCCAAAACAATATAAAACACTTCAAAATACTCCCCAAACACATCGATAATTCTCGCTTCTAAAACACTCAATCCAAAACACTCCACTACACCTACAAAACACTCCAATCCACTCCAATCCACTTCAAAATAGGAAATAACTCAAAAAACGCAGCAGAACACTCCACAACACTCCAAATCAGTCCATAACACACCAAAACAATATAAATCACTCCAGAAATACTCCCGAAACACTCGAAAATTCTCGCTTTTAAACACTCAATCCAAAACACTCCAATACACAACAAAACACTCCAGAACACTCGGTTCAAAACAGTCACTCCCAAACACTCCAATCCACTCCAATCCACTTCAAAACACGAAATAACTCAAAAACACACCAGAACAATCCACTCCAAAACACTTCAAAGCACGACATAACTCAGAAAACGCACCAGAAAACTCCACAACACTCCAAATCAGTCCAAAACACAGCCAAAACACTCCAAAACAATAATAAAACACTTCAAAATACTCCCCAAACACTCGAAAATTCTCGCTTCTAAACACTCAAGTCCAAAACACTCCAATAGCACTACAAAGCACTGCACGACACTCCAATACACTTCCAAACTCTCCAAAAGAGTCTCATACACTGCGAAACACTTAAAAACACTTCACAACACTCCAAAAGCAGTCCAAAACACTCGGTTCAAAACAGTCACTCCCAAACGACCTCCGATCCACTTCAAAACACGACATAACTCAAAAACACACCAGAACACTCCACAACACACTCCAAAACAGTCCAAAACACACCAAAACACCACAACAGCAATATAAAACACTCCCAAAACACTCCCGAAACAATCGAAAATTCTCAACTTCTAAACACTCAATCCAAACACTACCAATCCACTAGCAAAGCACTGCACGACTCACACTCCAAAAGAGTCTCTCTACTCTCACGAAAGAGACTCTCACTTCAAAACACTTCACAACACTCCAAAACATCCAAAACGAACTCGGTTCAAAACAGTCACTCCCAAACACTCCAAGAACACTCCAAACACTTCAAAACACGACTTAAACTCAAAAACGCAACCACGAACACTCGGTTCAAAACACTCACTTTCAAAGACGCCAATCCACTCCCAATCCACTTCAAACAGACTCGACATAACTCCTTACAAAACACCAGAACACTCCTCAACACTCCAAAACAGTCCCATACACTACGAAACACATCAAAAGCAACTTCACCAACACTCCAAAAACAGTTCAAAAGCATTCGGTTCATTAACAGTCACTCCCCAAACACTCCAATCCACTCCAAACCAGTTCCAAACACCACAGGAAATCTAAACTCAAAAAACGCATCCCAGACACTGCACCCACGTCAAATCAGCCCATCCAAAAACACACCAAAACAATTACCACACTCCAAAATAATCCACAAACACTCGAAAATTCTCGCTTCTCTGAACTTTCAGATCCAACAACACTCCAATACACACGACAAAACACTCCAAAACACCTCGGTTCAAAACATTCACTCCCAAAAGTCCTCCAATCCTCTCCAACTCCACTTCAAAACACGAAATAACTCAAAAAGCACACACAAGCACTACAAAACCCAGTCCAAAAACCGACTCCGGTTTCAAAACAGTCACACCCACCAAACACACCAATCCAGCTCCAACACAACACAAAACACTCGCCAAATTCTCGGCTTCAAAACAGTCACTTCCAAACACTCCCGACCCACTTCAAAACACGACATAACTGAAAAACACACCAGACACACTCCACAAACACTCCAAACAGTCCAAAAACACACCAAAAACACCACAACAAAACATAAAACACTCCAAAACACTCCGAAACAATCGAAAAATTCTCACTTCTAAACACTCAATCCAAAACACTCCAATACACTGACAACAGCTAGCTGCACAACACTCCAACACACTTCCAAACTCTCCAAAAGAGTCTCATACACTACGAAACACTTGAAAACTCACTTCACAACACTCACAAAACAGTCCAAAACACTCGGTTCAAAACAGTCACGATCCCAAACACACTCCACTCCACTCCAAAACACTTTCAATGCACGACATAACTCATCACGAACGCACCAGAAAACTCCACAACACTCCAAATCAGTCCATAACACACCAAAACAATATAAATCACTCCAGAATTACTCCCAAACACTTCGAAAATTCTCGCTTTTAAAACGACTCAATCCAAAAACACTCCAGTACACAACAAAACACTCCAAAAACATCACTCCGGTTCAAAAACAGTCACTTCCCAAAACACTCCAATCCACTCCAATCCACTTCAAAACACACGAAATAACTCAAAAACACACCAGAAACAATCCACTCCAAAAA
>NW_028225183.1:55009346-55035905 GCF_052327205.1 Somniosus microcephalus
ATTGGTGTGTTTGGGAGTGATTGTTTTGAACCGAGTGTTTTGGAGTGTTTTGTAGTGTTGTGAAGTGTTTTGTAGTGTATGGGACTGTCTTGGAGAATTTGGAAGTGTGTTGGAGTGTTGTGGATTGAGTGGTTGGAAGTGAGAATTTTCGATTGTTTCGGAGTGTTTTGGAGTGTTTTATATTGTGTTGTGGTGTTTTGGTGTGTTTTGGACTGTTTTGGAGTGTTGTGGAGTGTTCTGGTGTGTTTTCGAGTTATGTCATGTTTTGAAGTGGATCGGAGTGTTTGGGAGTGACTGTTTTGAAGCGAGAATTTGGGAGTGTTTTGTGTTGTGTTGGAGTGGATTGGTGTGTTTCGGAGTGACTGTTTTGAACCGAGTGTTTTTGGAGTGTTTTGTAGTGCTCTGGTGTGTTTTTGAGTTATTTCGTGTTTTGAAGTGGATTGGAGTAGATTGGAGATTTTGCGAGTGACTGTTTTGAACCGAGTGTTTTGGAGTGTTTTGTAGTGTATTGGAGTGTTTTGGATTGAGTGTTTAAAAGCGAGAATTTTCGAGTGTTTGGGATTATTTTGGAGTGATTTATATTGTTTTGGTGTGTTATGGACTGATTTGGAGTGTTGTGGAGTGTTCTGCTGCGTTTTTGAGTTATTTCGTGTTTTGAAGTGTTTTGGAGTGGATTGGAGTGTTTGGGAGTGACTGTTTTGAACCGAGTGTTTTGGACTGTTTTGAAGTGTTTCGTAGTGTATGGGACTGATTTGGAGTGTTGTGGAGTGTTCTGGTGCGTTCTTGAGTTATTTCGTGTTTTGGAGTGTTGTGAAGTGTTTTGAAGTGTTTCGTAGTGTATGTGACTGTTTTGGAGAGTTTGGGAATGTGTCGGAATGTTTTGGATAGCATGTTTAGAAGCGAGAATTTGGGAGTGTTTTGTATTGGTTTGGAGTGTTGTGCTGTTTTGGTGTGTTTTGGAATTAAGGAGTGGATTGGAGTGTTTGAGAGTGACTGTTTTGAACCGAGTGTTTTGGAGTGTTTTGTAGTGTTTTTGAGTTGTTCCTTGTTCTGAAGTGCTTTGGTGTGTTTTGGACTGATTTGGGGTGTTGTTGAGTGTTCTGGTGCGTTTTTGAGTTATGTCGTGTTTTGAAGTGTTTTGGAGTGTTTGGGAGTGACTGTTTTGAACCGAATGTGTTGGACTGTTTTGGAGTGTTGTGAAGTGTTTTGAAGTGTTTTGTAGTGTATGGGACTGTCTTGGAGAATTTGGAAGTGTGTTGGAGTGTTGTGCAGTGATTTGTAGTGTATTGGAGTGTTTTGGATTGAGTGGTTGGAAGTGAGAATTTTCGTTTGTTTCGGAGTGTTTTGGAGTGTTTTATATTGTGTTGTGGTGTTTTGGTGTGTTTTGGACTGTTTTGGAGTGTTGTGGAGTGTTCTGGTGTGTTTTCGAGTTATGTCATCTTTTGAAGTGGATCGGAGTGTTTGGGAGTGACTGTTTTGAAGCGAGAATATGGGAGTGTTTTGTAGTGCTCTGGTGTGTTTTTGAGTTATTTCGTGTTTTGAAGTGGATTGGAGTGGATTGGAGTGTTTGGGAGTGACTGTTTTGAACTGAGTGTTTTGGAGTGTTTTGTTGTGTATTGGAGTGTTTTGGATTGAGTGTTTAAAAGCGAGAATTTTCGACTGTTTGGGAGTATTTTGAAGTGTTTTATATTGTTTTGGAGTGTTTTGGTGTGTTTTGGACTGATTTGGAGTGTTGTAGAGTGTTCTGCTGCGTTTTTGAGTTATTTCGTGTTTTGAAGTGGATTGGAGTGGATTGGGTGTTTTGTAGTGTATTGGAGTGTTTTGGATTGAGTGTTTAGAAGCGAGAATTATCGAGTGTTTGGGAGTATTTTGAAGTGTTTTATATTGTTTTGGAGTGTTTTGGTGTGTTTTGGACTGATTTGGAGTGTTGTGGAGTTTTCTGGTGCGTTTCTGAGTTATGTCATGTTTTGAAGTGTTTGGAGTGTTGGAGTGGAGTCTTGGTCTTGGAGTGACTGTTTTGAACCGAGTGTTTTGGACTGTTTTGGAGTGTTTTGAAGTGTTTCGTAGTGTATGAGACTCTTGGAGAGTTTGGAAGTGTGTTGGGAGTGTTTGTAGTGTGTAGTTTGGAGTGTTTTGGATTGAGTGTTTAGAAGTGAGAATTTTCGATTGTTTCGGAGTGTTTTGGAGTGTCTTATATTGTGTTGTGGTGTTTTGGTGTGTTTTGGACTGTTTTGGAGTGTTGTGGAGTGTGCTGGTGTGTTTTCGAGTTATGTCATGTTTTGAAGTGGATCGGAGTGTTTGGGAGTGACTGTTTTGAAGCGAGAATATGGGAGTGTTTTGTATTGTGTTGGAGTGGATTGGTGTGTTTGGGAGTGACTGTCTTGAACCGGCCGAGTGTTTTGTAGTGCTCTGGTGTGTGTGTGTTTGAGTTATTTCGTGTTTTGAAGTGGATTGGAGTGGATTGGAGTTTTTGGGAGTGACTGTTTTGAACCGAGTGTTTTGCAGTGTTTTGGATTGAAAGATTAGAAGCGTGAATTTTCGAGTGTTTGGGATTATTTTGGAGTGTATTATATTGTTTTGGTGTGTTTTGGACTGATTTGGAGTGTTGTGGAGTGTTCTGGTGCGTTTTTGAGTTATTTCGTGTTTTGAAGTGTTTTGGAGTGGATTGGAGTGTTTGGGAGTGACTGTTTTGAACCGAGTGTTTGGGACTCTTTTAGAGTGTTGTGAAGTGCTTTGAAGTGTTTCGTAGTGTATGGGACTGTTTTGGAGTGTTGAGGAGTGTTCTGATGTGTTATTGAGGTATGTCGTGTTTTGAAGTGGATTGGAGTGGATTGGCGTCTTTGGAAGTGAGTGTTTTGAACCGAGTGTTTTGGTGTGTTTTGGACTGATTTGGAGTGTTGTAGAGTGTTCTGGTGCGTTTTTGAGTAAAGTCGTGTTTTGAAGTGTTTTGGAGTGGATTGGAGTATTTGGGAGTGACTGTTTTGAACCGAGTGTTTTGGACTGTTTTGAAGTGTTGTGAAGTGTTTTGAAGTGGTTCGTAGTATATGGGACGGTTTTGGAGTGTTGTGGATTGTTCTGGTGTGTTTTTGAGTTATTTCGTGTTTTGAAGTGGATTGGAGTGGATTGGATGTTTGGGAGTGACTGTTATGAACCGAGTGTTTGGAGTGTTTTGTTGTGTATTGGAGTGTTTTGGATTGAGTGTTTAAAAGCGAGACTATTCGAGTGTTTGGGAGTATTCTGGAGTGATTTATATTGTTTTGGTGTGTTATGGACTGATTTGGAGTGTTGTGGAGTGTTCTGCTGCGTTTTTGAGTTCTTTCGTGTTTGGAAGTGGATTGGAGTGTTTTGTAGTGTATTGGAGTGTTTTGGATTGAGTGTTTAGAAGCGAGAATTATCGAGTGTTTGGGAGTATTTTGAAGTGTTTTATATTGTTTTGGAGTGTTTTGGTCTGTTTTGCAGTGTTGTGGAGTGTTCTGGTGCGTTTTTGAGTTATTTCGTGTTTTGAAGTGTTTTGGAGTGGATTGGAGTGTTTGGGAGTGACTGTTTTGAACCGAGTGTTTTGGACTGTTTTGGAGTGTTGTGAAGTGCTTTGAAGTGTTTCGTTGTGTATGGGACTGTTTTGGAGTGTTGAGGAGTGTTCTGGTGTGTTATTGAGTTATGTCGTGTTTTGAAGTGGATTGGAGTGGATTGGCGTCTTTGGAAGTGAGTGTTTTGAACCGAGTGTTTTGGTGTGTTTTGGACTGATTTGTAGTGTTGTGGAGTGTTCTGGTGCGTTTTTGAGTAAAGTCGTGTTTTGAAGTGTTTTGGAGTGGATTGGAGTGTTGTGAAGTGTTTTGAAGTGGTTCGTAGTATATGGGACTGTTTTGGAGTGTTGTGGAGTGTTCTGCTGTGTTTTTGAGTTATTTCGTGTTTTGAAGTGGATTGGAGTGGATTGGATGTTTGGGAGTGACTGTTTTGAAGCGAGAATTTGGGAGTGTTTTGTATTGTGTTGGAGTGGATTGGTGTGTTTGAGAGTGACTCTTTTTAACTGAGTGTTTTGGAGTGTTTTGTTGCGTATTGGAGTGTTTTGGATTGAGTGTTTAAAAGCGAGAATTTTCGAGTGTTTGGGAGTAAGCTGGAGTGATTTATATTGTTTTGGTGTGTTATGGACTGATTTGGAGTGTTGTGGAGTGTTCTGCTGCGTTTTTGAGTTATTTCGTGTTTTGAAGTGGATTGGAGTGGATTGGAGTGTTTTGTAGTGTATTGGAGTGTTTTGGATTGAGTGGTTAGAAGCGAGAATTATCGAGTGTTTGGGAATATTTTGAAGTGTTTTATATTGTTTTGGAGTGTTTTGGTGTGTTTTGGACTGATTTGGAGTGTTGTGGAGTTTTCTGGTGCGTTTCTGAGTTATGTCGTGTTTTGAAGTGTTTTGGAGTGGAGTGGAGTGTTTGGGAGTGACTGTTTTGAACCGAGTGTTTTGGACTGTTTTGGAGTGTTGTGAAGTGTTTTGAAGTGTTCGTAGTGTATGAGACTCTTTTGGAGAGTTTGGAAGTGTGTTGGAGTGTTGTGCAGTGCTTTGTAGTGTATTGGAGTGTTTTGGATTGAGTGTTTAGAAGTGAGAATTTTCGATTGTTTCGGAGTGTTTTTGAGTGTTTTATATTGTGTTGTGGTGTTTTGGTGTGTTTTGGACTGTTTTGGAGTGTTGTGGAGTGTTCTGGTGTGTTTTTGAGTTATGTCGTGTTTTGAAGTGGATCGGAGTGTTTGGGAGTGACTGTTTTGAAGCGAGAATTTGGGAGTGTTTTGTGTTGTGTTGGAGTGGATTGGTGTGTTTCGGAGTGACTGTTTTGAACCGAGTGTTTTTGGAATGTTTTGTGGTGCTCTGGTGTGTTTTTGAGTTATTTCGTGTTTTGAAGTGGATTGGAGTGGATTGGATTGAAAGATTAGAAGCGAGAATTTTCGAGTGTTTGGGATTATTTTGGAGTGTGTTATATTGTTTTGGTGTATTTTGGACTGATTTGGAGTGTTGTGGAGTGTTGTGGTGCGTTTTTGAGTTATTTCGTGTTTTGGAGTGGATTGGAGTGTTTGGGAGTGACTGTTTTGAACCGAGTGTTTTGGACTGTTTTGGAGTGTTTCGTAGTGTATGGGACTGATTTGGAGTGTTGTGGAGTGTTCTGGTGCGTTTTTGAGTTATTTCGTGTTTTGAAGTGTTTTGGAGTGGATTGGAGTGTTGTGAAGTGTTTTGAAGTGTTTCGTAGTGTATGTGACTGTTTTGGAGAGTTTGGGAATGTGTCGGAATGTTTTGGATAGCATATTTAGAAGCGAGAATTTGGGCGTGTTTTGTATTGGTTTGGAGTGTTGTGCTGTTTTGGTGTGTTTTGGACTTTTGGAGTGGATTGGAGTGTTTGGGAGTGACTGTTTTGAACCGAGGGTTTTGGAGTGTTTTGTTCTGTTTTGGACTGATTTGGAGTGTTGTGAAGTGTTTTGTAGTGTATGGGACTGTTTTGTCGAGTTTGGGAGTGTGTTGGAGTGTTTTGGATTGAATGTTTAGAAGCGAGAATTTGGGAGTGTTTTGTATTGTGTTGGAGTGTTGTGGTGTTTTGGTGTGTTTTGGACTGTTTTGGAGTGGATTGGTGTGTTTGGGAGTGATTGTTTTGAACCGAGTGTTTTGGAGTGTTTTGTAGTGTTGTGAAGTGTTTTGTAGTGTATGGGACTGTCTTGGAGAATTTGGAAGTGTGTTGGAGTGTTGTGGATTGAGTGGTTGGAAGTGAGAATTTTCAATTGTTTCGGAGTGTTTTGGAGTGTTTTATATTGTGTTGTGGTGTTTTGGTGTGTTTTGGACTGTTTTGGAGTGTTGTGGAGTGTTCTGGTGTGTTTTCGAGTTATGTCATGTTTTGAAGTGGATCGGAGTGTTTGGGAGTGACTGTTTTGAAGCGAGAATTTGGGAGTGTTTTGTGTTGTGTTGGAGTGGATTGGTGTGTTTCGGAGTGACTGTTTTGAACCGAGTGTTTTTGGAGTGTTTTGTAGTGCTCTGGTGTGTTTTTGAGTTATTTCGTGTTTTGAAGTGGATTGGAGTAGATTGGAGATTTTGCGAGTGACTGTTTTGAACCGAGTGTTTTGGAGTGTTTTGTAGTGTATTGGAGTGTTTTGGATTGAGTGTTTAAAAGCGAGAATTTTCGAGTGTTTGGGATTATTTTGGAGTGATTTATATTGTTTTGGTGTGTTATGGACTGATTTGGAGTGTTGTGGAGTGTTCTGCTGCGTTTTTGAGTTATTTCGTGTTTTGAAGTGGATTGGAGTGGATTGGAGTGTTTTGTAGTGTATTGGAGTGTTTTGGATTGAGTGGTTAGAAGCGAGAATTATCGAGTGTTTGGGAATATTTTGAAGTGTTTTATATTGTTTTGGAGTGTTTTGGTGTGTTTTGGACTGATTTGGAGTGTTGTGGAGTTTTCTGGTGCGTTTCTGAGTTATGTCGTGTTTTGAAGTGTTTTGGAGTGGAGTGGAGTGTTTGGGAGTGACTGTTTTGAACCGAGTGTTTTGGACTGTTTTGGAGTGTTGTGAAGTGTTTTGAAGTGTTCGTAGTGTATGAGACTCTTTTGGAGAGTTTGGAAGTGTGTTGGAGTGTTGTGCAGTGCTTTGTAGTGTATTGGAGTGTTTTGGATTGAGTGTTTAGAAGTGAGAATTTTCGATTGTTTCGGAGTGTTTTTGAGTGTTTTATATTGTGTTGTGGTGTTTTGGTGTGTTTTGGACTGTTTTGGAGTGTTGTGGAGTGTTCTGGTGTGTTTTTGAGTTATGTCGTGTTTTGAAGTGGATCGGAGTGTTTGGGAGTGACTGTTTTGAAGCGAGAATTTGGGAGTGTTTTGTGTTGTGTTGGAGTGGATTGGTGTGTTTCGGAGTGACTGTTTTGAACCGAGTGTTTTTGGAATGTTTTGTGGTGCTCTGGTGTGTTTTTGAGTTATTTCGTGTTTTGAAGTGGATTGGAGTGGATTGGATTGAAAGATTAGAAGCGAGAATTTTCGAGTGTTTGGGATTATTTTGGAGTGTGTTATATTGTTTTGGTGTATTTTGGACTGATTTGGAGTGTTGTGGAGTGTTGTGGTGCGTTTTTGAGTTATTTCGTGTTTTGGAGTGGATTGGAGTGTTTGGGAGTGACTGTTTTGAACCGAGTGTTTTGGACTGTTTTGGAGTGTTTCGTAGTGTATGGGACTGATTTGGAGTGTTGTGGAGTGTTCTGGTGCGTTTTTGAGTTATTTCGTGTTTTGAAGTGTTTTGGAGTGGATTGGAGTGTTGTGAAGTGTTTTGAAGTGTTTCGTAGTGTATGTGACTGTTTTGGAGAGTTTGGGAATGTGTCGGAATGTTTTGGATAGCATATTTAGAAGCGAGAATTTGGGCGTGTTTTGTATTGGTTTGGAGTGTTGTGCTGTTTTGGTGTGTTTTGGACTTTTGGAGTGGATTGGAGTGTTTGGGAGTGACTGTTTTGAACCGAGGGTTTTGGAGTGTTTTGTTCTGTTTTGGACTGATTTGGAGTGTTGTGAAGTGTTTTGTAGTGTATGGGACTGTTTTGTCGAGTTTGGGAGTGTGTTGGAGTGTTTTGGATTGAATGTTTAGAAGCGAGAATTTGGGAGTGTTTTGTATTGTGTTGGAGTGTTGTGGTGTTTTGGTGTGTTTTGGACTGTTTTGGAGTGGATTGGTGTGTTTGGGAGTGATTGTTTTGAACCGAGTGTTTTGGAGTGTTTTGTAGTGTTGTGAAGTGTTTTGTAGTGTATGGGACTGTCTTGGAGAATTTGGAAGTGTGTTGGAGTGTTGTGGATTGAGTGGTTGGAAGTGAGAATTTTCGATTGTTTCGGAGTGTTTTGGAGTGTTTTATATTGTGTTGTGGTGTTTTGGTGTGTTTTGGACTGTTTTGGAGTGTTGTGGAGTGTTCTGGTGTGTTTTCGAGTTATGTCATGTTTTGAAGTGGATCGGAGTGTTTGGGAGTGACTGTTTTGAAGCGAGAATTTGGGAGTGTTTTGTGTTGTGTTGGAGTGGATTGGTGTGTTTCGGAGTGACTGTTTTGAACCGAGTGTTTTTGGAGTGTTTTGTAGTGCTCTGGTGTGTTTTTGAGTTATTTCGTGTTTTGAAGTGGATTGGAGTAGATTGGAGATTTTGCGAGTGACTGTTTTGAACCGAGTGTTTTGGAGTGTTTTGTAGTGTATTGGAGTGTTTTGGATTGAGTGTTTAAAAGCGAGAATTTTCGAGTGTTTGGGATTATTTTGGAGTGATTTATATTGTTTTGGTGTGTTATGGACTGATTTGGAGTGTTGTGGAGTGTTCTGCTGCGTTTTTGAGTTATTTCGTGTTTTGAAGTGTTTTGGAGTGGATTGGAGTGTTTGGGAGTGACTGTTTTGAACCGAGTGTTTTGGACTGTTTTGAAGTGTTTCGTAGTGTATGGGACTGATTTGGAGTGTTGTGGAGTGTTCTGGTGCGTTCTTGAGTTATTTCGTGTTTTGGAGTGTTGTGAAGTGTTTTGAAGTGTTTCGTAGTGTATGTGACTGTTTTGGAGAGTTTGGGAATGTGTCGGAATGTTTTGGATAGCATGTTTAGAAGCGAGAATTTGGGAGTGTTTTGTATTGGTTTGGAGTGTTGTGCTGTTTTGGTGTGTTTTGGAATTAAGGAGTGGATTGGAGTGTTTGAGAGTGACTGTTTTGAACCGAGTGTTTTGGAGTGTTTTGTAGTGTTTTTGAGTTGTTCCTTGTTCTGAAGTGCTTTGGTGTGTTTTGGACTGATTTGGGGTGTTGTTGAGTGTTCTGGTGCGTTTTTGAGTTATGTCGTGTTTTGAAGTGTTTTGGAGTGTTTGGGAGTGACTGTTTTGAACCGAATGTGTTGGACTGTTTTGGAGTGTTGTGAAGTGTTTTGAAGTGTTTTGTAGTGTATGGGACTGTCTTGGAGAATTTGGAAGTGTGTTGGAGTGTTGTGCAGTGATTTGTAGTGTATTGGAGTGTTTTGGATTGAGTGGTTGGAAGTGAGAATTTTCGTTTGTTTCGGAGTGTTTTGGAGTGTTTTATATCGTGTTGTGGTGTTTTGGTGTGTTTTGGACTGTTTTGGAGTGTTGTGGAGTGTTCTGGTGTGTTTTCGAGTTATGTCATCTTTTGAAGTGGATCGGAGTGTTTGGGAGTGACTGTTTTGAAGCGAGAATATGGGAGTGTTTTGTAGTGCTCTGGTGTGTTTTTGAGTTATTTCGTGTTTTGAAGTGGATTGGAGTGGATTGGAGTGTTTGGGAGTGACTGTTTTGAACTGAGTGTTTTGGAGTGTTTTGTTGTGTATTGGAGTGTTTTGGATTGAGTGTTTAAAAGCGAGAATTTTCGACTGTTTGGGAGTATTTTGAAGTGTTTTATATTGTTTTGGAGTGTTTTGGTGTGTTTTGGACTGATTTGGAGTGTTGTAGAGTGTTCTGCTGCGTTTTTGAGTTATTTCGTGTTTTGAAGTGGATTGGAGTGGATTGGAGTGTTTTGTAGTGTATTGGAGTGTTTTGGATTGAGTGTTTAGAAGCGAGAATTATCGAGTGTTTGGGAGTATTTTGAAGTGTTTTATATTGTTTTGGAGTGTTTTGGTGTGTTTTGGACTGATTTGGAGTGTTGTGGAGTTTTCTGGTGCGTTTCTGAGTTATGTCATGTTTTGAAGTGTTTTGGAGTGGAGTGGAGTCTTTGGGAGTGACTGTTTTGAACCGAGTGTTTTGGACTGTTTTGGAGTGTTTTGAAGTGTTTCGTAGTGTATGAGACTCTTTTGGAGAGTTTGGAAGTGTGTTGGAGTGTTGTGCAGTGCTTTGTAGTGTATTGGAGTGTTTTGGATTGAGTGTTTAGAAGTGAGAATTTTCGATTGTTTCGGAGTGTTTTGGAGTGTCTTATATTGTGTTGTGGTGTTTTGGTGTGTTTTGGACTGTTTTGGAGTGTTGTGGAGTGTTCTGGTGTGTTTTCGAGTTATGTCATGTTTTGAAGTGGATCGGAGTGTTTGGGAGTGACTGTTTTGAAGCGAGAATATGGGAGTGTTTTGTATTGTGTTGGAGTGGATTGGTGTGTTTGGGAGTGACTGTCTTGAACCGAGTGTTTTTGCAGTGTTTTGTAGTGCTCTGGTGTGTTTTTGAGTTATTTCGTGTTTTGAAGTGGATTGGAGTGGATTGGAGTTTTTGGGAGTGACTGTTTTGAACCGAGTGTTTTGCAGTGTTTTGGATTGAAAGATTAGAAGCGTGAATTTTCGAGTGTTTGGGATTATTTTGGAGTGTATTATATTGTTTTGGTGTGTTTTGGACTGATTTGGAGTGTTGTGGAGTGTTCTGGTGCGTTTTTGAGTTATTTCGTGTTTTGAAGTGTTTTGGAGTGGATTGGAGTGTTTGGGAGTGACTGTTTTGAACCGAGTGTTTGGGACTCTTTTAGAGTGTTGTGAAGTGCTTTGAAGTGTTTCGTAGTGTATGGGACTGTTTTGGAGTGTTGAGGAGTGTTCTGATGTGTTATTGAGGTATGTCGTGTTTTGAAGTGGATTGGAGTGGATTGGCGTCTTTGGAAGTGAGTGTTTTGAACCGAGTGTTTTGGTGTGTTTTGGACTGATTTGGAGTGTTGTAGAGTGTTCTGGTGCGTTTTTGAGTAAAGTCGTGTTTTGAAGTGTTTTGGAGTGGATTGGAGTATTTGGGAGTGACTGTTTTGAACCGAGTGTTTTGGACTGTTTTGAAGTGTTGTGAAGTGTTTTGAAGTGGTTCGTAGTATATGGGACGGTTTTGGAGTGTTGTGGATTGTTCTGGTGTGTTTTTGAGTTATTTCGTGTTTTGAAGTGGATTGGAGTGGATTGGATGTTTGGGAGTGACTGTTATGAACCGAGTGTTTGGAGTGTTTTGTTGTGTATTGGAGTGTTTTGGATTGAGTGTTTAAAAGCGAGACTATTCGAGTGTTTGGGAGTATTCTGGAGTGATTTATATTGTTTTGGTGTGTTATGGACTGATTTGGAGTGTTGTGGAGTGTTCTGCTGCGTTTTTGAGTTCTTTCGTGTTTGGAAGTGGATTGGAGTGTTTTGTAGTGTATTGGAGTGTTTTGGATTGAGTGTTTAGAAGCGAGAATTATCGAGTGTTTGGGAGTATTTTGAAGTGTTTTATATTGTTTTGGAGTGTTTTGGTCTGTTTTGGACTGATTTGGAGTGTTGTGGAGTGTTCTGGTGCGTTTTTGAGTTATGTCGTGTTTTGGACTGTTTTGGAGTGGATTGGTGTGTTTGGGAGTGATTGTTTTAAACCGAGTGTTTTGGAGTGTTTTGTAGTGTTTTTGAGTTGTTCCTTGTTCTGAAGTGTTTTGGAGTGTTTTGGACTGATTTGGAGTGTTGTTGAGTGTTCTGGTGCGTTTTTGAGTTATGTCGTGTTTTGAAGTGTTTTGGAGTGGATTGGAGTGCTTGGGAGTGACTGTTTTGAACCGAATGTTTTGGACTGTTTTGGAGTGTTGTGAAGTGTTTTGAAGTGTTTTGTAGTGTATGGTACTGTCTTGGAGAATTTGGAAGTGTGTTGGAGTGTTGTGCAGTGATTTGTAGTGTATTGGAGTGTTTTGGATTGAGGGGTTGCAAATGAGAATTTTCGATTGTTTCGGAGTGTTTTGGAGTGTTTTGGACTGTTTTGGAGTGTTGTGGAGTGTTCTGGTGTGTTTTTGAGTTATTTCGTGTTTTGAAGTGGATTGGAGTGGATTGGAGTTTTTGGGAGTGATTGTTTTGAACCGAGTGTTTTGGACTGTTTTGTAGTGCATTGGAGTGTTTTGGATTGAAAGATTAGAAGCGAGAATTTTCGAGTGTTTGGGATTATTTTGAAGTGTGTTTCTTGTTTTGGTGTGTTTTGGACTGTTTTGGAGTGTTGTGGAGAGATCTGGTGTGTTTTTGAGTTATGTCGTGTTTTGAAGTGGATCGGAGTGTTTGGGAGTGACTGTTTTGAAGCAAGAATTTGGGAGTGTTTTGTATTGTGTTGGAGTGGATTGGTGTGTTTGGGAGTGACTGTCTTGAACCGAGTGTTAATGGAGTGTTTTGTAGTGCTCTGGTGTGTTTTTGAGTTATTTCGTGTTTTGAAGTGGATTGGAGTGGATTGGTGTGTTTGGGAGTGACAGTTTTGAACCGAGTGTTTTTGGAGAGTTTTGTAGTGAATTGGAGTGTTTTGGATTGAAAGTTTAGAAGCGAGAATTTTCGAGTGTTTGGGATTATTTTGGAGTGTGTTATATTGTTTTGGTGTGTTTTGGACTGATTTTGAGTTATTTTTGAGTTATTTCGTGTTTTGAAGTGTTTTGGAGTGGATTGTCGTGTTTGGGAGTGACTGTTTTGAACCGAGTGTTTTGGACTGTTTTGGAGTGTTGTGAAGTGTTTTGAAGTGTTTTGTAGTGTATGGGACTGTTTTGGAGAGTTTGGGAGTGTGTCGGAATGTTTTGGATAGCATGTTTAGAAGCGAGAATTTGGGAGTGTTTTGTATTGGTTTGGAGTGTTGTGCTGTTTTGGTGTGTTTTGGACTTTTGGAGTGGATTGGAGTGTTTGGGAGTGACTGTTTTGAACCGAGTGTTTTGGAGTGTTTTGGTCTGTTTTGGACTGATTTGGAGTGTTGTGGAGTGTTCTGGTGCGTTTTTGAGTTATGTCGTGTTTTGAAGTGTTTTGGAGTGGATTGGAGTGTTTGGGAGTGACTGTTTTCAACCGAGTATTTTGGACTGTCTTGGAGTGTTGTGAAGTGTTTTGTAGTGTATGGGACTGTTTTATCGAGTTTGGGAGTGTGTTGGAGTGTTTTGGATAGAATGTTTAGAAGCGAGAATTTGGGAGTGTTTTGTATTGTGTTGGAGTGTTGTGGTGTTTTGGTGTGTTTTGGATTGTTTTGGAGTGGATTGGTGTGTTTGGGAGTGATTGTTTTGAACCGAGTGTTTTGGAGTGTTTTGTAGTGTTTTTGAGTTGTTTCTTGTTCTGAAGTGGATTGGAGTGGATTGGAGTGTTTGGCAGTGACTGTTTTGAACCGAGTGCTTTGGAGTCTTTTGGTGTGTTTTGGACTGATTTGGAATGTTGTAGAGTGTTCTGGTGCGTTTTTGAGTTATGTCGTGTTTTGAAGTGTTTTGGAGTGGATTGGAGTGTTTGGGAGTGACTGTTTTGAACCGAATGTTTTGGACAGTTTTGGAGTGTTGTGAAGTGTTTTGTAGTGTATGGGACTGTCTTGGAGAATTTGGAAGTGTGTTGGAGTGTTGTGCAGTGTTTTGTAGTGTATTGGAGTGTTTTGGATTGAGTGGTTGGAAGTGAGAATTTTCGATTGTTTCGGAGTGTTTTGGAGTGTTTTTATTGTGTTGTGGTGTTTTGGTGTGTTTTGGACTGTTTTGGAGTGTTGTGGAGTGTCATGGTGTGTTTTTGAGTTATGTCGTGTTTTGAAGTGGATCGGAGAGTTTGGGAGTGACTGTTTTGAAGCGAGAATTTGGGAGTGTTTTGTATTGTGTTGGAGTGGATTGGTGTGTTTGGGAGTGACTGTCTTGAACCGAGTGTTTTTGGAGTGTTTTGTAGTGCTCTGGTGTGTTTTTGAGTTATTTCGTGTTTTGAAGTGGATTGGAGTGGATTGGAGTGTTTGGGAGTGACTGTTTTGAACTGAGTGTTTTGGAGTGTTTTGTTGTGTATTGGAGTGTTTTGGATTGAGTGTTTAAAAGCGAGAATTTTCGAGTGTTTGGGAGTATTCTGGAGTGATTTATATTGTTTTGGTGTGTTATGGACTAATTTGGAGTGTTGTGGAGTGTTCTGCTGCGTTTGTGAGTTATTTCGTGTTTTGAAGTGGATTGCAGTGGATTGGAGTGTTCTGTAGTGTATTGGAGTGTTTTGGATTGAGTGTTTAGAAGCGAGAATTATCGAGTGTTTGGGAGTATTTTGAAGTGTTTTATATTGTTTTGGTGTGTTTTGTTGTGTTTTGGACTGATTTGGAGTGTTGTGGAGTTTTCTGGTGCGTTTCTGAGTTATGTCGTGTTTTGAAGTGTTTTGGAGTGGAGTGGAGTGTTTGGGAGTGACTGTTTTGAACCGAGTGTTTTGGTGTGTTTTGGATTGAAAGATTAGAAGGGAGAATTTTCGAGTGTTTGGGATTATTTTGGAGTGTGTTATATTGTTTTGGTGTGTTTTGGACTGATTTGGAGTGTTGTGGAGTGTTCTGGTGCGTTTTGCAGTTATTTCGTGTTTTGAAGTGTTTGGGAGTGATTGTTTGGAACCGAGTGTTTTGGACTGTTTTGGAGTGTTGTGAAGTGCTTTGAAGTGCTTCGTAGTGTATGGGACTGTTTTGGAGTGTTGAGGAGTGTTCTGGTGTGTTATTGATGTAGGTCGTGTTTTGAAGTGGATTGGAGTGGATTGGCGTCTTTGGAAGTGAGTGTTTTGAGCCGAGTGTTTTGGTGTGTTTTGGACTGATTTGGAGTGTTGTAGAGTGTTCTGGTGCGTTTTTGAGTTAAGTTGTGTTTTGAAGTGTTTTGGAGTGGATTGGAGTGTTTGGGAGTGACTGTTTTGAACCGAGTGTTTTGGACAGTTTTGGCGTGTTGTGAAAGTGCTTTGAAGTGTTTCGTAGTGCATGGGACTGTTTTGGAGTGTTGAGAAGTGTTCTGGTGTGTTATTGAGTTATTTCGTGTTTTGAAGTGGATTGGATGTTTGGGAGTGACTGTTTTGAACCGAGTGTTTGGAGTGTTTTGTTGTGTATTGGAGTGTTTTGGATTGAGTGTATAAAAGCGAGAATTTTCGAGTGTTTGGGAGTATTCTGGAGTGATTTATATTGTTTTGGTGTGTTATGGACTGTTTTGGAGTGTTGAGGAGTGTTCTGGTGTGTTATTGAGGTATGTCGTGTTTTGAAGTGGATTGGAGTGGATTGGCGTCTTTGGAAGTGACTGTTTTGAACCGAGTGTTTTGGTGTGTTTTGGACTGATTTGGAGTGTTGTGGAGTGTTCTGCTGCGTTTTTGAGTTATTTCGTGTTTGGAAGTGGATTGGAGTGTTTTGTAGTGTATTGGAGTGTTTTGGATTGAGTGTTTAGAAGCGAGAATTATCGAGTGTTTGGGAGTATTTTGAAGTGTTTTATATTGTTTTGGAGTGTTTTCGTGTGTTTTTGAGTTATGTCGTGTTTTGAAGTGGATCGGAGTGTTTGGGAGTGAGTGTTTTGGAGCGCGAATTTGGGAGTGTTTTGTATTGTGTTGGAGTGGATTGGTGTGTTTGGGAGTGACAGTTTTGAACCGAGTGTTTTTGGAGAGTTTTGTAGTGAATTGGAGTGTTTTGGATTGAAAGTTTAGAAGCGAGAATTTTCGAGTGTTTGGGATTATTTTGGAGTGTGTTATATTGTTTTGGTGTGTTTTGGACTGATTTTGAGTTATTTTTGAGTTATTTCGTGTTTTGAAGTGTTTTGGAGTGGATTATCGTGTTTGGGAGTGACTGTTTTGAACCGAGTGTTTTGGACTGTTTTGGAGTGTTGTGAAGTGTTTTGAAGTGTTTTGTAGTGTATGGGACTGTTTTGGAGAGTTTGGGAGTGTGTCGGAATGTTTTGGATAGCATGTTTAGAAGCGAGAATTTGGGAGTGTTTTGTATTGGTTTGGAGTGTTGTGCTGTTTTGGTGTGTTTTGGACTTTTGGAGTGGATTGGAGTGTTTGGGAGTGACTGTTTTGAACCGAGTGTTTTGGAGTGTTTTGGTCTGTTTTGGACTGATTTGGAGTGTTGTGGAGTGTTCTGGTGCGTTTTTGAGTTATGTCGTGTTTTGAAGTGTTTTGGAGTGGATTGGAGTGTTTGGGAGTGACTGTTTTCAACCGAGTATTTTGGACTGTCTTGGAGTGTTGTGAAGTGTTTTGTAGTGTATGGGACTGTTTTATCGAGTTTGGGAGTGTGTTGGAGTGTTTTGGATAGAATGTTTAGAAGCGAGAATTTGGGAGTGTTTTGTATTGTGTTGGAGTGTTGTGGTGTTTTGGTGTGTTTTGGATTGTTTTGGAGTGGATTGGTGTGTTTGGGAGTGATTGTTTTGAACCGAGTGTTTTGGAGTGTTTTGTAGTGTTTTTGAGTTGTTTCTTGTTCTGAAGTGGATTGGAGTGGATTGGAGTGTTTGGCAGTGACTGTTTTGAACCGAGTGCTTTGGAGTCTTTTGGTGTGTTTTGGACTGATTTGGAATGTTGTAGAGTGTTCTGGTGCGTTTTTGAGTTATGTCGTGTTTTGAAGTGTTTTGGAGTGGATTGGAGTGTTTGGGAGTGACTGTTTTGAACCGAATGTTTTGGACAGTTTTGGAGTGTTGTGAAGTGTTTTGTAGTGTATGGGACTGTCTTGGAGAATTTGGAAGTGTGTTGGAGTGTTGTGCAGTGTTTTGTAGTGTATTGGAGTGTTTTGGATTGAGTGGTTGGAAGTGAGAATTTTCGATTGTTTCGGAGTGTTTTGGAGTGTTTTTATTGTGTTGTGGTGTTTTGGTGTGTTTTGGACTGTTTTGGAGTGTTGTGGAGTGTCATGGTGTGTTTTTGAGTTATGTCGTGTTTTGAAGTGGATCGGAGAGTTTGGGAGTGACTGTTTTGAAGCGAGAATTTGGGAGTGTTTTGTATTGTGTTGGAGTGGATTGGTGTGTTTGGGAGTGACTGTCTTGAACCGAGTGTTTTTGGAGTGTTTTGTAGTGCTCTGGTGTGTTTTTGAGTTATTTCGTGTTTTGAAGTGGATTGGAGTGGATTGGAGTGTTTGGGAGTGACTGTTTTGAACTGAGTGTTTTGGAGTGTTTTGTTGTGTATTGGAGTGTTTTGGATTGAGTGTTTAAAAGCGAGAATTTTCGAGTGTTTGGGAGTATTCTGGAGTGATTTATATTGTTTTGGTGTGTTATGGACTAATTTGGAGTGTTGTGGAGTGTTCTGCTGCGTTTTTGAGTTATTTCGTGTTTTGAAGTGGATTGCAGTGGATTGGAGTGTTCTGTAGTGTATTGGAGTGTTTTGGATTGAGTGTTTAGAAGCGAGAATTATCGAGTGTTTGGGAGTATTTTGAAGTGTTTTATATTGTTTTGGTGTGTTTTGTTGTGTTTTGGACTGATTTGGAGTGTTGTGGAGTTTTCTGGTGCGTTTCTGAGTTATGTCGTGTTTTGAAGTGTTTTGGAGTGGAGTGGAGTGTTTGGGAGTGACTGTTTTGAACCGAGTGTTTTGGTGTGTTTTGGATTGAAAGATTAGAAGGGATAATTTTCGAGTGTTTGGGATTATTTTGGAGTGTGTTATATTGTTTTGGTGTGTTTTGGACTGATTTGGAGTGTTGTGGAGTGTTCTGGTGCGTTTTGCAGTTATTTCGTGTTTTGAAGTGTTTGGGAGTGATTGTTTGGAACCGAGTGTTTTGGACTGTTTTGGAGTGTTGTGAAGTGCTTTGAAGTGCTTCGTAGTGTATGGGACTGTTTTGGAGTGTTGAGGAGTGTTCTGGTGTGTTATTGATGTAGGTCGTGTTTTGAAGTGGATTGGAGTGGATTGGCGTCTTTGGAAGTGAGTGTTTTGAGCCGAGTGTTTTGGTGTGTTTTGGACTGATTTGGAGTGTTGTAGAGTGTTCTGGTGCGTTTTTGAGTTAAGTTGTGTTTTGAAGTGTTTTGGAGTGGATTGGAGTGTTTGGGAGTGACTGTTTTGAACCGAGTGTTTTGGACAGTTTTGGAGTGTTGTGAAGTGTTTTGAAGTGTTCGTAGTGCATGGGACTGTTTTGGAGTGTTGAGGAGTGTTCTGGTGTGTTATTGAGTTATTTCGTGTTTTGAAGTGGATTGGATGTTTGGGAGTGACTGTTTTGAACCGAGTGTTTGGAGTGTTTTGTTGTGTATTGGAGTGTTTTGGATTGAGTGTATAAAAGCGAGAATTTTCGAGTGTTTGGGAGTATTCTGGAGTGATTTATATTGTTTTGGTGTGTTATGGACTGTTTTGGAGTGTTGAGGAGTGTTCTGGTGTGTTATTGAGGTATGTCGTGTTTTGAAGTGGATTGGAGTGGATTGGCGTCTTTGGAAGTGACTGTTTTGAACCGAGTGTTTTGGTGTGTTTTGGACTGATTTGGAGTGTTGTGGAGTGTTCTGCTGCGTTTTTGAGTTATTTCGTGTTTGGAAGTGGATTGGAGTGTTTTGTAGTGTATTGGAGTGTTTTGGATTGAGTGTTTAGAAGCGAGAATTATCGAGTGTTTGGGAGTATTTTGAAGTGTTTTATATTGTTTTGGAGTGTTTTCGTGTGTTTTTGAGTTATGTCGTGTTTTGAAGTGGATCGGAGTGTTTGGGAGTGAGTGTTTTGGAGCGCGAATTTGGGAGTGTTTTGTATTGTGTTGGAGTGGATTGGTGTGTTTGGGAGTGACAGTTTTGAACCGAGTGTTTTTGGAGAGTTTTGTAGTGAATTGGAGTGTTTTGGATTGAAAGTTTAGAAGCGAGAATTTTCGAGTGTTTGGGATTATTTTGGAGTGTGTTATATTGTTTTGGTGTGTTTTGGACTGATTTTGAGTTATTTTTGAGTTATTTCGTGTTTTGAAGTGTTTTGGAGTGGATTGTCGTGTTTGGGAGTGACTGTTTTGAACCGAGTGTTTTGGACTGTTTTGGAGTGTTGTGAAGTGTTTTGAAGTGTTTTGTAGTGTATGGGACTGTTTTGGAGAGTTTGGGAGTGTGTTGGAGTGTTTTGGATAGAATGTTTAGAAGCGAGAATTTGGGAGTGTTTTGTATTGTGTTGGAGTGTTGTGGTGTTTTGGTGTGTTTTGGATTGTTTTGGAGTGGATTGGTGTGTTTGGGAGTGATTGTTTTGAACCGAGTGTTTTGGAGTGTTTTGTAGTGTTTTTGAGTTGTTTCTTGTTCTGAAGTGGATTGGAGTGGATTGGAGTGTTTGGCAGTGACTGTTTTGAACCGAGTGCTTTGGAGTCTTTTGGTGTGTTTTGGACTGATTTGGAATGTTGTAGAGTGTTCTGGTGCGTTTTTGAGTTATGTCGTGTTTTGAAGTGTTTTGGAGTGGATTGGAGTGTTTGGGAGTGACTGTTTTGAACCGAATGTTTTGGACAGTTTTGGAGTGTTGTGAAGTGTTTTGTAGTGTATGGGACTGTCTTGGAGAATTTGGAAGTGTGTTGGAGTGTTGTGCAGTGTTTTGTAGTGTATTGGAGTGTTTTGGATTGAGTGGTTGGAAGTGAGAATTTTCGATTGTTTCGGAGTGTTTTGGAGTGTTTTTATTGTGTTGTGGTGTTTTGGTGTGTTTTGGACTGTTTTGGAGTGTTGTGGAGTGTCATGGTGTGTTTTTGAGTTATGTCGTGTTTTGAAGTGGATCGGAGAGTTTGGGAGTGACTGTTTTGAAGCGAGAATTTGGGAGTGTTTTGTATTGTGTTGGAGTGGATTGGTGTGTTTGGGAGTGACTGTCTTGAACCGAGTGTTTTTGGAGTGTTTTGTAGTGCTCTGGTGTGTTTTTGAGTTATTTCGTGTTTTGAAGTGGATTGGAGTGGATTGGAGTGTTTGGGAGTGACTGTTTTGAACTGAGTGTTTTGGAGTGTTTTGTTGTGTATTGGAGTGTTTTGGATTGAGTGTTTAAAAGCGAGAATTTTCGAGTGTTTGGGAGTATTCTGGAGTGATTTATATTGTTTTGGTGTGTTATGGACTAATTTGGAGTGTTGTGGAGTGTTCTGCTGCGTTTTTGAGTTATTTCGTGTTTTGAAGTGGATTGCAGTGGATTGGAGTGTTCTGTAGTGTATTGGAGTGTTTTGGATTGAGTGTTTAGAAGCGAGAATTATCGAGTGTTTGGGAGTATTTTGAAGTGTTTTATATTGTTTTGGTGTGTTTTGTTGTGTTTTGGACTGATTTGGAGTGTTGTGGAGTTTTCTGGTGCGTTTCTGAGTTATGTCGTGTTTTGAAGTGTTTTGGAGTGGAGTGGAGTGTTTGGGAGTGACTGTTTTGAACCGAGTGTTTTGGTGTGTTTTGGATTGAAAGATTAGAAGGGAGAATTTTCGAGTGTTTGGGATTATTTTGGAGTGTGTTATATTGTTTTGGTGTGTTTTGGACTGATTTGGAGTGTTGTGGAGTGTTCTGGTGCGTTTTGCAGTTATTTCGTGTTTTGAAGTGTTTGGGAGTGATTGTTTGGAACCGAGTGTTTTGGACTGTTTTGGAGTGTTGTGAAGTGCTTTGAAGTGCTTCGTAGTGTATGGGACTGTTTTGGAGTGTTGAGGAGTGTTCTGGTGTGTTATTGATGTAGGTCGTGTTTTGAAGTGGATTGGAGTGGATTGGCGTCTTTGGAAGTGAGTGTTTTGAGCCGAGTGTTTTGGTGTGTTTTGGACTGATTTGGAGTGTTGTAGAGTGTTCTGGTGCGTTTTTGAGTTAAGTTGTGTTTTGAAGTGTTTTGGAGTGGATTGGAGTGTTTGGGAGTGACTGTTTTGAACCGAGTGTTTTGGACAGTTTTGGCGTGTTGTGAAGTGCTTTGAAGTGTTTCGTAGTGCATGGGACTGTTTTGGAGTGTTGAGGAGTGTTCTGGTGTGTTATTGAGTTATTTCGTGTTTTGAAGTGGATTGGATGTTTGGGAGTGACTGTTTTGAACCGAGTGTTTGGAGTGTTTTGTTGTGTATTGGAGTGTTTTGGATTGAGTGTATAAAAGCGAGAATTTTCGAGTGTTTGGGAGTATTCTGGAGTGATTTATATTGTTTTGGTGTGTTATGGACTGTTTTGGAGTGTTGAGGAGTGTTCTGGTGTGTTATTGAGGTATGTCGTGTTTTGAAGTGGATTGGAGTGGATTGGCGTCTTTGGAAGTGACTGTTTTGAACCGAGTGTTTTGGTGTGTTTTGGACTGATTTGGAGTGTTGTGGAGTGTTCTGCTGCGTTTTTGAGTTATTTCGTGTTTGGAAGTGGATTGGAGTGTTTTGTAGTGTATTGGAGTGTTTTGGATTGAGTGTTTAGAAGCGAGAATTATCGAGTGTTTGGGAGTATTTTGAAGTGTTTTATATTGTTTTGGAGTGTTTTCGTGTGTTTTTGAGTTATGTCGTGTTTTGAAGTGGATCGGAGTGTTTGGGAGTGAGTGTTTTGGAGCGCGAATTTGGGAGTGTTTTGTATTGTGTTGGAGTGGATTGGTGTGTTTGGGAGTGACAGTTTTGAACCGAGTGTTTTTGGAGAGTTTTGTAGTGAATTGGAGTGTTTTGGATTGAAAGTTTAGAAGCGAGAATTTTCGAGTGTTTGGGATTATTTTGGAGTGTGTTATATTGTTTTGGTGTGTTTTGGACTGATTTTGAGTTATTTTTGAGTTATTTCGTGTTTTGAAGTGTTTTGGAGTGGATTGTCGTGTTTGGGAGTGACTGTTTTGAACCGAGTGTTTTGGACTGTTTTGGAGTGTTGTGAAGTGTTTTGAAGTGTTTTGTAGTGTATGGGACTGTTTTGGAGAGTTTGGGAGTGTGTCGGAAATGTTTTGGATAGCATGTTTAGAAGCGAGAATTTGGGAGTGTTTTGTATTGGTTTGGAGTGTTGTGCTGTTTTGGTGTGTTTTGGACTTTTGGAGTGGATTGGAGTGTTTGGGAGTGACTGTTTTGAACCGAGTGTTTTGGAGTGTTTTGGTCTGTTTTGGACTGATTTGGAGTGTTGTGGAGTGTTCTGGTGCGTTTTTGAGTTATGTCGTGTTTTGAAGTGTTTTGGAGTGGATTGGAGTGTTTGGGAGTGACTGTTTTCAACCGAGTATTTTGGACTGTCTTGGAGTGTTGTGAAGTGTTTTGTAGTGTATGGGACTGTTTTATCGAGTTTGGGAGTGTGTTGGAGTGTTTTGGATAGAATGTTTAGAAGCGAGAATTTGGGAGTGTTTTGTATTGTGTTGGAGTGTTGTGGTGTTTTGGTGTGTTTTGGATTGTTTTGGAGTGGATTGGTGTGTTTGGGAGTGATTGTTTTGAACCGAGTGTTTTGGAGTGTTTTGTAGTGTTTTTGAGTTGTTTCTTGTTCTGAAGTGGATTGGAGTGGATTGGAGTGTTTGGCAGTGACTGTTTTGAACCGAGTGCTTTGGAGTCTTTTGGTGTGTTTTGGACTGATTTGGAATGTTGTAGAGTGTTCTGGTGCGTTTTTGAGTTATGTCGTGTTTTGAAGTGTTTTGGAGTGGATTGGAGTGTTTGGGAGTGGACTGTTTTGAACCGAATGTTTTGGACAGTTTTGGAGTGTTGTGAAGTGTTTTGTAGTGCATGGGACTGTCTTGGAGAATTTGGAAGTGTGTTGGAGTGTTGTGCAGTGTTTTGTAGTGTATTGGAGTGTTTTGGATTGAGTGGTTGGAAGTGAGAATTTTCGATTGTTTCGGAGTGTTTTGGAGTGTTTTTATTGTGTTGTGGTGTTTTGGTGTGTTTTGGACTGTTTTGGAGTGTTGTGGAGTGTCATGGTGTGTTTTTGAGTTATGTCGTGTTTTGAAGTGGATCGGAGAGTTTGGGAGTGACTGTTTTGAAGCGAGAATTTGGGAGTGTTTTGTATTGTGTTGGAGTGGATTGGTGTGTTTGGGAGTGACTGTCTTGAACCGAGTGTTTTTGGAGTGTTTTGTAGTGCTCTGGTGTGTTTTTGAGTTATTTCGTGTTTTGAAGTGGATTGGAGTGGATTGGAGTGTTTGGGAGTGACTGTTTTGAACTGAGTGTTTTGGAGTGTTTTGTTGTGTATTGGAGTGTTTTGGATTGAGTGTTTAAAAGCGAGAATTTTCGAGTGTTTGGGAGTATTCTGGAGTGATTTATATTGTTTTGATGTGTTATGGACTAATTTGGAGTGTTGTGGAGTGTTCTGCTGCGTTTTTGAGTTATTTCGTGTTTTGAAGTGGATTGCAGTGGATTGGAGTGTTCTGTAGTGTATTGGAGTGTTTTGGATTGAGTGTTTAGAAGCGAGAATTATCGAGTGTTTGGGAGTATTTTGAAGTGTTTTATATTGTTTTGGTGTGTCTTGTTGTGTTTTGGACTGATTTGGAGTGTTGTGGAGTTTTCTGGTGCGTTTCTGAGTTATGTCGTGTTTTGAAGTGTTTTGGAGTGGAGTGGAGTGTTTGGGAGTGACTGTTTTGAACCGAGTGTTTGAAGTGTTTTGTTGTGTATTGGAGTGTTTTGGATTGAGTGTATAAAAGCGAGAATTTTCGAGTGTTTGGGAGTATTCTGGAGTGATTTATATTGTTTTGGTGTGTTATGGACTGTTTTGGAGTGTTGAGGAGTGTTCTGGTGTGTTATTGAGGTATGGTCGTGTTTTGAAGTGGATTGGAGTGGATTGGCGTCTTTGGAAGTGACTGTTTTGAACCGAGTGTTTTGGTGTGTTTTGGACTGATTTGGAGTGTTGTGGAGTGTTCTGCTGCGTTTTTGAGTTATTTCGTGTTTGGAAGTGGATTGGAGTGTTTTGTAGTGTATTGGAGTGTTTTGGATTGAGTGTTTAGAAGCGAGAATTATCCAGTGTTTGGGAGTATTTTGAAGTGTTTTATATTGTTTTGGAGTGTTTTCGTGTGTTTTGTGAGTTATGTCGTGTTTTGAAGTGGATCGGAGTGTTTGGGAGTGAGTGTTTTGGAGCGCGAATTTGGGAGTGTTTGTATTGTGTTGGAGTGGATTGGTGTGTTTGGGAGTGACAGTTTTGAACCGAGTGTTTTTGGAGAGTTTTGTAGTGAATTGGAGTGTTTTGGATTGAAAGTTTAGAAGCGAGAATTTTCGAGTGTTTGGGATTATTTTGGAGTGTGTTATATTGTTTTGGTGTGTTTTGGACTGATTTTGAGTTATTTTTGAGTTATTTCGTGTTTTGAAGTGTTTTGGAGTGGATTGTCGTGTTTGGGAGTGACTGTTTTGAACCGAGTGTTTTGGACTGTTTTGGAGTGTTGTGAAGTGTTTTGAAGTGTTTTGTAGTGTATGGGACTGTTTTGGAGAGTTTGGGAGTGTGTCGGAATGTTTTGGATAGGATGTTTAGAAGCGAGAATTTGGGAGTGTTTTGTATTGGTTTGGAGTGTTGTGCTGTTTTGGTGTGTTTTGGACTTTTGGAGTGGATTGGAGTGTTTGGGAGTGACTGTTTTGAACCGAGTGTTTTGGAGTGTTTTGGTCTGTTTTTGGACTGATTTGGAGTGTTGTGGAGTGTTCTGGTGCGTTTTTGAGTTATGTCGTGTTTTGAAAGTGTTTTGGAGTGGATTGGAGTGTTTGGGAGTGACTGTTTTCAACCGAGTATTTTGGACTGTCTTGGAGTGTTGTGAAGTGTTTTGTAGTGTATGGACTGTTTTATCGAGTTTGGGAGTGTGTTGGAGTGTTTTGGATAGAATGTTTAGAAGCGAGAATTTGGGAGTGTTTTGTATTGTGTTGGAGTGTTGTGGTGTTTTGGTGTGTTTTGGATTGTTTTGGAGTGGATTGGTGTGTTTGGGAGTGATTGTTTTGAACGAGTTGTTTTGGAGTGTTTTGTAGTGTTTTTGAGTTGTTTCTTGTTCTGAAGTGGATTGGAGTGGATTGGAGTGTTTGGCAGTGACTGTTTTGAACCGAGTGCTTTGGAGTCTTTTGGTGT
Organism: Somniosus microcephalus; assembly: GCF_052327205.1. NCBI lineage: Eukaryota > Metazoa > Chordata > Chondrichthyes > Squaliformes > Somniosidae > Somniosus > Somniosus microcephalus. Next base: position 55,033,724 of record NW_028225183.1, read on the forward strand.
GTTTTGGACTGATTTGGAATGTTGTAGAGTGTTCTGGTGCGTTTTTGAGTTATGTCGTGTTTGAAGTGTTTTGGAGTGGATTGGAGTGTTTGGGAAGTGACTGTTTTGAACCGAATGTTTTGGACAGTTTTGGAGTGTTGTGAAGTGTTTTGTAGTGTATGGGACTGTCTTGGAGAATTTGGAAGTGTGTTGGAGTGTTGTGCAGTGTTTTGTAGTGTATTGGAGTGTTTTGGATTGAGTGGTTGGAAGTGAGAATTTTCGATTGTTTCGGGAGTGTTTTGGAGTGTTTTTATTGTGTTGTGGTGTTTTGGTGTGTTTTGGACTGTTTTGGAGTGTTGTGGAGTGTCATGGTGTGTTTTTGAGTTATGTCGTGTTTTGAAGTGGATCGGAGAGTTTGGGAGTGACTGTTTTGAAGCGAGAATTTGGGAGTGTTTTGTATTGTGGTTGGAGTGGATTGGTGTGTTTGGGAGTGACTGTCTTGAACCGAGTGTTTTTGGAGTGTTTTGTAGTGCTCTGGTGTGTTTTTGAGTTATTTCGTGTTTTGAAGTGGATTGGAGTGGATTGGAGTGTTTGGGAGTGACTGTTTTGAACTGAGTGTTTTGGAGTGTTTTGTTGTGTATTGGAGTGTTTTGGATTGAGTGTTTAAAAGCGAGAATTTTCGAGTGTTTGGGAGTATTCTGGAGTGATTTATATTGTTTTGGTGTGTTATGGACTAATTTGGAGTGTTGTGGAGTGTTCTGCTGCGTTTTTGAGTTATTTCGTCGTTTTGAAGTGGATTGCAGTGGATTGGAGTGTTCTGTAGTGTATTGGAGTGTTTTGGATTGATTGTTTTAGAAGCGAGAATTATCGAGTGTTTGGAGTATTTTGAAGTGTTTATATTAGTTTTGTGTGTGTTTTGTTGTGTTTTGGACTGATTTGGAGTGTTGTGGAGTTTTCTGGTGCGTTTCTGAGTTATGTCGTGTTTTGAAGTGTTTTGGAGTGGAGTGGAGTGGTGTTTGGAGTGACTGTTTTGAACCGAGTGTTTGGTGTGTTTTGGATTGAAAGATTAGAAGGGAGAATTTCGAGTGTTTGGGATTATTTTGGAGTGTGTTATATTGTTTTGGTGTGATTTTGGACTGATTTGGAGTGTTGTGGAGTGTTCTGGTGCGTTTTGCAGTTATTTCGTGTTTTGAAGTGTTTGGGAGTGATTGTTTGGAACCGGAGTGTTTTGGACTGTTTTGGAGTGTTGTGATGAAGTGCTTTGAAGTGCTTCGTAGATGTATGGGGACTGTTTTGGAGTGTTGAGGAGTGTTCTGGTGTGTTATTGATGTAGGTCGTGTTTTGAAGTGGATTGGAGTGGATTGGCGTCTTTGGAAGTGAGTGTTTTGAGCCGAGTGTTTTGGTGTGTTTTGGACTGATTTGGAGAGTGTTGTAGAGTGTTCTGGTACGTTTTTGAGTTAAGTTGTGTTTTGAAGTGTTTTGGAGTGGATTGGAGTGTTTGGGAGTGACTGTTTTGAACCGAGTGTTTTGGACAGTTTTGGCGTGTTGTGAAGTGCTTTGAAGTGTTTCGTAGTGCATGGGACTGTTTTGGAGTGTTGAGGAGTGTTCTGGTGTGTTATTGAGTTATTTCGTGTTTTGAAGTGGATTGGATGTTTGGGAGTGACTGTTTTGAACCGAGTGTTTGGAGTGTTTTGTTGTGTATTGGAGTGTTTTGGATTGAGTGTATAAAAGCGAGAATTTTCGAGTGTTTGGGAGTATTCTGGAGTGATTTATTGTTTTGGTGTGTTATGGACTGTTTTTGGAGTGTTGAGGAGTGTTCTGGTGTGTTATTGAGGTATGTCGTGTTTTGAAGTGGATTGGAGTGGATTGGCGTCTTTGGAAGTGACTGTTTTGAACCGAGTGTTTTGGTGTGTTTTGGACTGATTTGGAGTGTTGTGGAGTGTTCTGCTGCGTTTTTGAGTTATTTCGTGTTTGGAAGTGGATTGGAGTGTTTTGTAGTGTATTGGAGTGTTTTGGATTGAGTGTTTAGAAGCGAGAATTATCGAGTGTTTGGGAGTATTTTGAAGTGTTTTATATTGTTTTGGGAGTGTTTTCGTGTGTTTTTGAGTTATGTCGTGTTTTGAAGTGGATCGGAGTGTTTGGGAGTGAGTGTTTTGGAGCGCGAATTTGGGAGTGTTTTGTATTGTGTTGGAGTGGATTGGTG